>NC_059447.1:95723210-95785710 GCF_905237065.1 Salmo salar
CCTCTGGTCTGATGAAACAAAAATAGAACTGTTTGGCCATAATGACCATCGTTATGTTTGGAGGAAAAAGGGGGAGGCTTGCAAGCCGAAGAACACCATCCCAACCGTGATGCACGGGGGTGGCAGCATCATGTTGTGGGGGTGCTTTGCTGCAGGAGGGACTGGTGAACTTCACAAAATAGATGGCATCATGAGGGTGGAAAATTATGTGGATATATTGAAGCAACATCTCAAGACATCAGTCAGGAAGATTAAAGCTTGGTCGCAAATGAGAAAAGCGACAGTCAATCTGGAAAATGTCAAGAACTTTAAGTTTCTTCCTGTGCAGTCGCAAAAACCATCAAGCGCTGTGATGAAACTGGCTCGCACCGCCACAGGAAAGGAAGACCCAGAGTTACCTCTGCTGCAGAGGATACGTTCAGTAGTTACCAGCCTCAGGAATTGCAGCCCAAATAAATGCTTCACAGAGTTCAAGTAACAGACACATCTCAACATCAACTGTTCAGAGGAGACTGTGAATTACTGCAAAGAAAACACTACCAAAGGACACCAATAAGAAGAGACTTGCTTGGGCCAAGAAACACGAGAAATGGACATTAGACCGGTGGAAATCTGTTCTTTAGTCTGATGAGACCAAATTTGATATTTTTGGTTCCAACCGCCGTGTCTTTGTGAGACTCCGAGTAGGTAAACGGATGATCTCCGCATGTGTGGTTCCCACCGTGAAGCATGGAGGAGGAGGTGTGATGGTGCTTTGCTGGTGACCCTGTCAGTGATATATTTAGAATTCAAGGCACACTTAACCAGCATGGCGACCACAGCATTCTGCAGCGATACGCCATCACACCTGGTTTGCGCTTAGTGGGACTGTCATTTGTTTTTCAACAGGACAATGACCCAACACACCTCCAGGCTGTGTAAGGGGCTATTTGACCAAGAAGGAGAGTGATGGAGTGCTGCATCAGATGACCTGGTCTTCACAATCACCCAACATCGACTCAATTTGGATGGTTTGGGATGAGCTGGACCGCAGAGTGAAGGAAAAGCAGCCAACAAGTGCTCAGCATATGTGGGAACTCCTTCAAGACTGTTGGAAAAGCATTCCTCATGTAGCTGGATTACAGAATGCCAAGAGTGTGCAAAGCTGTCATCAAGGCAAAGGGTGGCTAATTTGAAGAATGATTCTTCGGACCTTCAGCAGAAATGTTTTGGAACCCTTTTCCCAGATCTGTGCCTCGACACAATCCTGTCTCGGAGCTCTACGGATAATTCCTATGACCTCATTTATTTAACCTTTATTTAACTAGGCAAGTCAGTTCAGAACAAATTCTTATTTACAATGACGGCCTAGGAACAGCGGGTTTAACTGCCTCGTTCAGGGGCAGAACGACTGATTTTTACCTCGTCAACTCTGGGATTCGATCTAGCAATCTTTCGGTTACTGGCCCAGAACTCTAACCACTAGACTGCCTGCAGCACCAACATCTCTTGGTTTTTGCTCTGACATGCACTGCCAACTGTGGGACCTTATATAGACAGGTGTGTGCCTTTCCAAATCATGTCCAGTCAATTTAATTTACCACACCTGGACTCCAATCAAGTTGTAGAAACATCTCAAGGATGATCAATGGAAACAGGATGCACCTGAGCTCAGTTGAGTCTCAAAGCAAAGAGACTACTTCCGTAAATATGGTATCTTTTTATTTTGAATACATTTGCAAAAATGTCCAAAAAAACCCCTGTTTTTGCTTTGTCATTATGGGGTATTGCTTTGTCATTATGGGGTGTTGTGATGTCATTATGGGGTGTTGTGATGTCATTATGGGGTATTGTGATGTCATTATGGGGTGTTGTGATGTCATTATGGGGTATTGTGATGTCATTATGGGGTATTGTGATGTCATTATGGGGTATTGTGATGTCATTATGGGGTATTGTGATGTCATTATGGGGTATTGTGATGTCATTATGGGGTATTGTGATGTCATTATGGGGTATTGTGATGTCATTATGGGGTATTGTGATGTCATTATGGGGTATTGTGATGTCATTATGGGGTGTTGTGATGTCATTATGGGGTATTGTGATGTCATTATGGGGTATTGTTTGTAGGTTGATGAGGGAAAAAACATGTATTTAATCCATTTTAGAATAAGGCTGTAACTTAACAAAATGTGGAGAAAGTCAAAGGGTCCCTGTGTATTACCTCTCTCTTCATATCATCAGGGCAGTGGGGCGTGGCCCGGGACAGGAAGGAGGGAAGGTAAGTGTGGAGGGTCATTTCGGGCTTCGCCCCAAACGCCAACACCTTCAGACGAGGGTACAGACGACACAGCTGCTCCTGGAGGCTACGCATCCACACACACAGTCACACACACACAGTCACACACACACAGTCACACACAGAATAAAACTTTTTTTTTTACCGAGCCCCAACTATCACTAAACATTTGAATTGTTTTTATTTCAGTGAAATATGAAGCGAGGTAAATCGACTTTGTATGGCGTTGCCTGAGTAACGGAGAGAACATCGCAGCTGCTCACCAAAACAAAACAAAAATCTTTGCACCCCCAGAAAATCATCATGATCCATTGGGTAATTTGTCATGAAAATGGTGTCTTGATAAAACAGCTCTGCTTGGCAAGTAGACCAAAGCAGCCATCTCTTCCCATCATCTATGTATCCTGCTGAGATAAGTTACCATTAAACCCTTTCTAATGGTGACAGCACTCCAAACAACGGAGCTAAAAAAAGTGTCCATGTCGGAAGGAAAAGCGTTGCTAGGATCATTATTATTACTTTCCATGACGGTTCTGTTTCATAATGTTTGGTTATATATATACACACATATATATATCCTACTGACTGTGGTATGTTGTTTAAAAAGGTCACTATTAAAAAAAAGAGAATTTACAAATAATTGGGAAATAATTGATAGTAGACTAGTCCTGTAACTGCTGGCTACAGACTGGTCCCCAACAACTACTACAGACCCGGTTCCATCCCAGGCTGTATCACAGACTGGTCCCCAACAACTACTACAGACCCGGTTCCATCCCAGGCTGTATCACAGCGGTCTAAGAGACTACATCACTACAGACCCGGTTCCATCCCAGGCTGTATCACAGCGGTCTAAGAGACTACAGTCCCGGTTCCATCCCAGGCTGTATCACAGCGGTCTAAGAGACTACAGTCCCGGTTCCATCCCAGGCTGTATCACAGCGGTCTAAGAGACTACATCACTACAGACCCGGTTCCATCCCAGGCTGTATCATTACCGGCCGTGACCGGAAGTCCCATAGGGTGGCACACATTTGGCCCAGTGTCGTCCGGGTTAGGGGAGGGTTTGGACCCGGATCACGTCTGTACATGTGTTATTTTACACTGAACCGCGTAGCCACGCCCCTTCTGAACCGCGGCGACCAGCCCCCTACTGAACCACGTAGCCCGGCCCCCTACTGAACCACGTAGCCACGCCCCCTACTGAACCGCGTAGCCACGCCCCCTACTGAACCGCGTAGCCACGCCCCCTACTGGACCACGTAGCCCAGCCCCCTACTGAACCACGTAGCCCAGCCCCCTACTGAACCACGTAGCCCAGCCCCTACTGGACCACGTGGCCCAGCCCCTACTGAACCACGGGCCACTGACCACGTAGCCCAGCCCCCTACTGAACCACGTAGCCCAGCCCCCTACTGAACCACGTAGCCCAGCCCCCCACTGAACCACGTAGCCCCGCCCCCTACTGAACCACGTAGCCCAGCCCCTACTGAACCACGTAGCCCAGCCCCTACTGAACCACGTAGCCCAGCCCCCTACTGAACCACGTGGCCCAGCCCCCTACTGAACCACGTAGCCCAGCCCCCTCGAAACGAGCCCACCCCTTCTGAACCACGTAGCCCAGCCCCCTACTGAACCACGTAGCCCAGCCCCCTACTGAACCACGTAGCCACGCCCCTACTGAACCACGTAGCCACGCCCCCTACTGAACCACGTAGCCCAGCCCCCTACTGAACCACGTAGCCCAGCCCCCCACTGAACCACGTAGCCCAGCCCCCTACTGAACCACGTAGCCCAGCCCCCTACTGAACCACGTAGCCCAGCCCCTACTGAACCACGTAGCCCAGCCCCCTACTGAACCACGTAGCCCAGCCCCCTACTGAACCACGGCGATGTAGCCTTTGCCTCGTGTTTCTGAATAGCGGAAATAAAAAACCCTCCGGCGATTAGAACCAACATCCCCAAAAAGATTATTAAGGCAAATTATTCTGCTTTAGACTGTCTCCTATTGGGTGATGATAATCTACATAGTTATTCTGCTTTAGACTGTCTCCTATTGGCTGCTTGTCGGTCTTGTTTGATAAACTTCCCTAAATAGCTGCATGTAACTCAGTATCTAAGTGGATTGACCCGTCTGCCTTCGTGCCATGTTTACTTTGCCATCCAGTTACGACAGACAGCGGAGACTGTAGGAACATGGCGATCATGGCTTTAAAAAAAAAAAAAAAAAAAAAAAAAAAAAAAAAAATCGCACAATATGCAAATAGCTGGACGTATCCAAACTCCAATCCTACAACGAGGCAGAGATGGTGCTTACAGCATGGAATACGCCAGCTGGAAGACAAGGGCCGTCTTTTCATGCACAACATGAAGTTAGACACAGCTGCTGCCTCAGTTATAAAGTCCCACACATGTGCAGAAATCTCTGTATTAATAGCACAGCCAATCGGCTTGCAGGAACACCAGCTACTCCAGGAGCAGAAAAATAGTTTTGTTGCGTTCATAAATATGGATCCCCCCTGTTAACAAAGAGCGGAGAATTTCAAGGAAATGGTTTTAAAAATCCATAGTTACTCCCACTTTCAGACAGTCAGGCGTCTGTGCGTTACCATGGTGACAGGGCATTCAGACAGTCAGGCGTCTGTGCGTGTGTTACCTTGGTGACAGGGCATTCAGACAGTCAGGCGTCTGTGCGTTACCATGGTGACAGGGCATTCAGACAGTCAGGCGTCTGTGCGTTACCATGGTGACAGGGCATTCAGACAGTCAGGCGTCTGTGCGTTACCATGGTGACAGGGCATTCAGACAGTCAGGCGTCTGTGTGTGCGTTACCATGGTGACAGGGCATTCAGACAGTCAGGCGTCTGTGTGTGCGTTACCATGGTGACAGGGCATTCAGACAGTCAGGCGTCTGTGTGTGTGTTACCTTGGTGACAGGGCATTCAGACAGTCAGGCGTCTGTGTGTGTGTTACCTTGGTGACAGGGCATTCAGACAGTCAGGCGTCTGTGTGTGTGTTACCTTGGTGACAGGGCATTCAGACAGTCAGGCGTCTGTGTGTGTTACCTTGGTGACAGGGCATTCAGACAGTCAGGCGTCTGTGTGTGTGTTACCTTGGTGACAGGGCATTCAGACAGTCAGGCGTCTGTGTGTGTGTTACCTTGGTGACAGGGCATTCAGACAGTCAGGCGTCTGTGTGTTACCATGGTGACAGGGCATTCAGACAGTCAGGCGTCTGTGTGTGTGTTACCTTGGTGACAGGGCATTCAGACAGTCAGGCGTCTGTGTGTGTGTTACCTTGGTGACAGGGCATTCAGACAGTCAGGCGTCTGTGTGTGTGTTACCTTGGTGACAGGGCAATCAGGTGTCTGTGTGTGTTACCTTGGTGACAGGGCATTCAGACAGTCAGGCGTCTGTGTGTGTGTTACCTTGGTGACAGGGCATTCAGACAGTCAGGCGTCTGTGTGTGTGTTACCTTGGTGACAGGGCATTCAGACAGTCAGGCGTCTGTGTGTTACCTTGGTGACAGGGCATTCAGACAGTCAGGCGTCTGTGTGTGTGTTACCTTGGTGACAGGGCATTCTTCGGCATGTAGGCGAAGTCCAGCAGTGGGAAGAAGTCTTTAGGTCCCATGACCCCAAAACCTTTAGTCAGGTTAACATGGAGCCTGGAGAGAAACAAACTGCAATTTACAAAAAACAAATCCCACTTGGTGGCTCAGATGATCAATATGGTAATAGCTCCACTCTGCCCTCTGATAGGCTAGGTAGATGGAGGCTTAACCATTATTGCCTAAACCAATCAAATCCTCTCAGATCTCCACACGTGCATAGGGTGTAGGGTCCATTGGGGATTGGGCCCTTGCCCAGGTAGGGGTTAGAGGTCAGGGACTTACAGCAGTAGTCTCCCCAGGTAGGGTAGGGGTTAGAGGTCAGGTACTTACAGCAGTAGTCTCCCCAGGTAGGGTAGGGGTTAGAGGTCAGGTACTTACAGCAGTAGTCTCCCCAGGTAGGGTAGGGGTTAGAGGTCAGGGACTTACAGCAGTAGTCTCCCCAGGTAGGGTAGGGGTTAGAGGTCAGGGACTTACAGCAGTAGTCTCCCCAGGTAGGGTAGGGGTTAGAGGTCAGGGACTTACAGCAGTAGTCTCCCCAGGTAGGGTAGGGGTTAGAGGTCAGGGACTTACAGCAGTAGTCTCTCCAGGTAGGGTAGGGTAGGGGTTAGAGGTCAGGGACTTACAGCAGTAGTCTCCCCAGGTAGGGTAGGGGTTAGAGGTCAGGGACTTACAGCAGTAGTCTCCCCAGGTAGGGTAGGGGTTAGAGGTCAGGGACTTACAGCAGTAGTCTCCCCAGGTAGGGTAGGGGTTAGAGGTCAGGGACTTACAGCAGTAGTCTCCCCAGGTAGGGTAGGGGTTAGAGTTCAGGGACTTACAGCAGTAGTCTCCCCAGGTAGGGTAGGGGTTAGAGGTCAGGGACTTACAGCAGTAGTCTCCCCAGGTAGGGTAGGGGTTAGAGGTCAGGGACTTACAGCAGTAGTCTCCCCAGGTAGGGTAGGGTAGGGGTTAGAGGTCAGGGACTTACAGCAGTAGTCTCCCCAGGTAGGGTAGGGTAGGGGTTAGAGGTCAGGTACTTACAGCAGTAGTCTCCCCAGGTAGGGTAGGGGTTAGAGGTCAGGGACTTATAGCAGTAGTCTCCCCAGGTAGGGTAGGGTGGGGGTTAGAGGTCAGGGACTTACAGCAGTAGTCTCCCCAGGTAGGGTAGGGTGGGGTTAGAGGTCAGGGACTTACAGCAGTAGTCTCCCCAGGTAGGGTAGGGGTTAGAGGTCAGGGACTTACAGCAGTAGTCTCCCCAGGTAGGGTAGGGGTTAGAGGTCAGGGACTTACAGCAGTAGTCTCCCCAGGTAGGGTAGGGGTTAGAGTTCAGGGACTTACAGCAGTAGTCTCCCCAGGTAGGGTAGGGTAGGGGTTAGAGGTCAGGGACTTACAGCAGTAGTCTCCCCAGGTAGGGTAGGGGTCGGGGACTTACAGCAGTAGTCTCTCCAGGTAGGGTAGGGGTCGGGGACTTACAGCAGTAGTCTCCCCAGGTAGGGTAGGGGTTAGAGGTCAGGGACTTACAGCAGTAGTCTCCCCAGGTAGGGTAGGGGTTAGAGGTCAGGGACTTACAGCAGTAGTCTCCCCAGGTAGGGTAGGGGTTAGAGGTCAGGGACTTACAGCAGTAGTCTCCCCAGGTAGGGTAGGGGTTAGAGGTCAGGGACTTACAGCAGTAGTCTCCCCAGGTAGGGTAGGGTCGGGGTTAGAGGTCAGGGACTTACAGCAGTAGTCTCCCCAGGTAGGGTAGGGGTTAGAGGTCAGGGACTTACAGCAGTAGTCTCCCCAGGTAGGGTAGGGGTTAGAGGTCAGGGACTTACAGCAGTAGTCTCCCCAGGTAGGGTAGGGGTTAGAGGTCAGGGACTTACAGCAGTAGTCTCTCCAGGTAGGGTAGGGGTTAGAGGTCAGGGACTTACAGCAGTAGTCTCCCCAGGTAGGGTAGGGGTTAGAGGTCAGGGACTTACAGCAGTAGTCTCCCCAGGTAGGGTAGGGTAGGGGTTAGAGGTCAGGGACTTACAGCAGTAGTCTCCCCAGGTAGGGTAGGGGTTAGAGGTCAGGGACTTACAGCAGTAGTCTCCCCAGGTAGGGTAGGGGTTAGAGGTCAGGGACTTACAGCAGTAGTCTCCCCAGGTAGGGTAGGGGTTAGAGGTCAGGGACTTACAGCAGTAGTCTCCCCAGGTAGGGTAGGGGTTAGAGGTCAGGGACTTACAGCAGTAGTCTCCCCAGGTAGGGTAGGGGTTAGAGGTCAGGGACTTACAGCAGTAGTCTCCCCAGGTAGGGTAGGGTAGGGGTTAGAGGTCAGGGACTTACAGCAGTAGTCTCCCCAGGTAGGGTAGGGTAGGGGTTAGAGGTCAGGGACTTACAGCAGTAGTCTCCCAGGTAGGGTAGGGGTTAGAGGTCAGGGACTTACAGCAGTAGTCTCCCAGGTAGGGTAGGGGTTAGAGGTCAGGGACTTACAGCAGTAGTCTCCCCAGGTAGGGTAGGGTGAGAAGAGTCCCAGGTAGGGGTTAGAGGTCAGGGACTTACAGCAGTAGTCTCCCCAGGTAGGGTAGGGGTTAGAGGTCAGGGACTTACAGCAGTAGTCTCCCCGGGTAGGGTAGGGGTTAGAGGTCAGGGACTTACAGCAGTAGTCTCCCCAGGTAGGGTAGGGGTTAGAGGTCAGGGACTTACAGCAGTAGTCTCCCCAGGTAGGGTAGGGGTTAGAGGTCAGGGACTTACAGCAGTAGTCTCCCCAGGTAGGGTAGGGTAGGGGTTAGAGGTCAGGGACTTACAGCAGTAGTCTCTCCAGGTAGGGTAGGGGTTAGAGGTCAGGGACTTACAGCAGTAGTCTCCCCAGGTAGGGTAGGGGTTAGAGGTCAGGGACTTACAGCAGTAGTCTCCCCAGGTAGGGTAGGGGTTAGAGGTCAGGGACTTACAGCAGTAGTCTCCCCAGGTAGGGTAGGGGTTAGAGGTCAGGGACTTACAGCAGTAGTCTCCCCAGGTAGGGTAGGGGTTAGAGGTCAGGGACTTACAGCAGTAGTCTCCCCAGGTAGGGTAGGGGTTAGAGGTCAGGGACTTACAGCAGTAGTCTCCCCAGGTAGGGGTTAGGGTAGAGGTCAGGGACTTACAGCAGTAGTCTCCCCAGGTAGGGTAGGGGTTAGAGGTCAGGGACTTACAGCAGTAGTCTCCCCAGGTAGGGTAGGGGTTAGAGGTCAGGGACTTACAGCAGTAGTCTCCCCAGGTAGGGTAGGGGTTAGAGGTCAGGGACTTACAGCAGTAGTCTCTCCAGGTAGGGTAGGGGTTAGAGGTCAGGGACTTACAGCAGTAGTCTCCCCAGGTAGGGTAGGGGTTAGAGGTCAGGGACTTACAGCAGTAGTCTCCCCAGGTAGGGTAGGGGTTAGAGGTCAGGGACTTACAGCAGTAGTCTCCCCAGGTAGGGTAGGGGTTAGAGGTCAGGGACTTACAGCAGTAGTCTCCCCAGGTAGGGTAGGGGTAGAGGTCAGGGACTTACAGCAGTAGTCTCCCCAGGTAGGGTAGGGGTTAGAGGTCAGGGACTTACAGCAGTAGTCTCCCCAGGTAGGGTAGGGGTTAGAGGTCAGGGACTTACAGCAGTAGTCTCCCCAGGTAGGGTAGGGGTTAGAGGTCAGGGACTTACAGCAGTAGTCTCCCCAGGTAGGGTAGGGGGTTAGAGGTCAGGGACTTACAGCAGTAGTCTCCCCAGGTAGGGTAGGGTGTTAGAGGTCAGGGACTTACAGCAGTAGTCTCCCCAGGTAGGGTGGGGGTTAGAGGTCAGGGACTTACAGCAGTAGTCTCCCCAGGTAGGGGTAGGGGTTAGAGGTCAGGGACTTACAGCAGTAGTCTCCCCAGGTAGGGTAGGGTGGGGTTAGAGGTCAGGGACTTACAGCAGTAGTCTCCCCAGGTAGGGTAGGGGTTAGAGGTCAGGTACTTACAGCAGTAGTCTCCCCAGGTAGGGTAGGGGTTAGAGGTCAGGGACTTATAGTCTCCCAGGTAGGGTAGGGTAGGGGTCAGAGGTCACAAGTCTCCCCAGGTAGGGTAGGGTTAGAGGTCATAGAGTCTCCAGGTAGGGTCGGGTTTAGAGGTCAGGGACTTACAGCAGTAGTCTCCCCAGGTAGGGTAGGGGGTTAGGGGTCAGGGACTTACAGCAGTAGTCTCCCCAGGTAGGGTAGGGGTTAGAGGTCAGGGACTTACAGCAGTAGTCTCCCAGGTAGGGTAGGGGTTAGAGTTCAGGGACTTACAGCAGTAGTCTCCCCAGGTAGGGTAGGGGTTAGAGGTCAGGGACTTACAGCAGTAGTCTCCCCAGGTAGGGTAGGGTCGGGGTTACGAGTCTCTCCGGGGATACAGCAGTAGTCTCCCGGGAGTTTCTTGTTCTCCCCAGGTAGGGTAGGGGTTAGAGGTCAGGGACTTACAGCAGTAGTCTCCCCAGGTAGGGTAGGGGTTAGAGGTCAGGGACTTACAGCAGTAGTCTCCCCAGGTAGGGGTAGGGGTTAGAGGTCAGGACTTACAGCAGTAGTCTCCCCGGTAGGGGTAGGGGTTAAGAGGTCAGGGACTTACAGCAGTAGTCTCCCCAGGTAGGGTAGGGGTTAGAGGTCAGGGACTTACAGCAGTAGTCTCCCCAGGTAGGGTAGGGTAGGGGTTAGAGGTCAGGGACTTACAGCAGTAGTCTCCCCAGGTAGGGTAGGGGTTAGAGGTCAGGGACTTACAGCAGTAGTCTCCCCAGGTAGGGTGGGGGTTAGAGGTCAGGGACTTCCAGCATGTCTCAGGTAGGGTAGGGGTTAGTTCAGGGACTTACAGGTAGTCTCCCCAGGTAGGGTAGGGTAGGGGTTAGAGGTCAGGGACTTACAGCAGTAGTCTCCCCAGGTAGGGTAGGGGTCGGGGACTTACAGCAGTTCTCTCCAGGTAGGGTAGTGGACTTACAGCAGTAGTCTCCCAGGTAGTAGGGTAGGGGTTAGAGGTCAGGGACTTACAGCAGTAGTCTCCCCAGGTAGGGTAGGGGTTAGAGGTCAGGGACTTACAGCAGTAGTCTCCCCAGGTAAGGGTAGGGGTTAGAGGTCAGGGACTTACAGCAGTAGTCTCCCCAGGTAGGGTAGGGGTTAGAGGTCAGGGACTTACAGCAGTAGTCTCCCCAGGTAGGGTAGGGTAGGGGTTAGAGGTCAGGGGACTTACAGCAGTAGTCTCCCCAGGTAGGGTAGGGGTTAGAGGTCAGGGACTTACAGCAGTAGTCTCCCCAGGTAGGGTAGGGGTTAGAGGTCAGGGACTTACAGCAGTAGTCTCCCCAGGTAGGGTAGGGGTTAGAGGTCAGGGACTTACAGCAGTAGTCTCCCCAGGTAGGGTAGGGGTTAGAGGTCAGGGACTTACAGCAGTAGTCTCTCAGGTGGGTAGGGGTTTGAGGTCAGGGACTTACAGCAGTAGTCTCCCCAGGTAGGGTGGGGTAGGGGTTAGGTCAGGGACTTACAGCAGTAGTCTCCCCAGGTAGGGTAGGGGTTAGAGGTCAGGGACTTACAGCAGTAGTCTCCCAGGAAGGGGGGTTAAGTCAGGGACTTACAGCAGTAGTCCCCCAGGTAGGGTAGGGGTTAGAGGTCAGGGACTTACAGCAGTAGTCTCCCCGTCCGGTAGGGTAGGGGTTAGAGGTCAGGGACTTACAGCAGTAGTCTCCCCAGGTAGGGTAGGGGTTAGAGGTCAGGGACTTACAGCAGTAGTCTCCCCAGGTAGGGTAGGGTAGGGGTTAGAGGCCAGGGACTTACAGTAGTCTCCCCAGGTAGGGTAGGTAGGGGTTAGAGGTCAGGGACTTACAGCAGTAGTCTCCCCAGGTAGGGTAGGGGTTAGAGGTCAGGGGACTTACAGCAGTAGTCTCCCCAGGTAGGGTAGGGTAGGGGTTAGAGGTCAGGGACTTACAGCAGTTCTCCCCAGGTAGGGTAGGGGTTAGAGGTCAGGGACTTACAGCAGTAGTCTCCCCAGGTAGGGTAGGGGTTAGAGGTCAGGGACTTACAGCAGTAGTCTCCCCAGGTAGGGTAGGGGTTAGAGGTCAGGACTTACAGCAGTAGTCTCCCCAGGTAGGGTAGGGGTTAGAGGTCAGGGACTCACAGTAGTCTCTCCAGGTAGGGTAGGGGTTAGAGGTCAGGGACTTACAGCAGTAGTCTCCCCAGGTAGGGTAGGGTAGGGTTAGAGGTCAGGGACTTACAGCAGTAGTCTCCCCAGGTAGGAGTGGGGTTAGGTCAGGGACTTACAGCAGTAGTCTCCCCAGGTGGGGTAGGGGTTAGAGGTCAGGGACTTACAGCAGTAGTCTCCCCAGGTAGGGTAGGGGTTAAGGAGTCTCTCAGGGGTTAGGTCAGGGGCTTCGTAGTCTCCCCAGGTAGGTTGGGGTTAGAGGTCAGGGACTTACAGCAGTAGTCTCCCAGGTAGGGTAGGGTTAGAGGTCGGGACTTACAGCAGTAGTCTCCCCAGGTAGGGTAGGGGTTAGAGGTCAGGGACTTACAGCAGTAGTCTCCCCAGGTAGGGTAGGGGTTAGAGGTCAGGGACTTACAGCAGTAGTCTCCCAGGTAGGGGTAGGGGTTAGGGTCAGGGACTTACAGCAGTAGTCTCCCCAGGTAGGGTAGGGGTTAGGAGGTCAGGGACTTACAGCAGTGCTCCGGGGTCAGGTAGGGTGGGGTTAGAGGTCAGGGACTTACAGCAGTAGTCTCCTGGTAGGGTAGGGGGTAGGTTTGCAGGGTCAGGGACTTACAGCAGTAGTCTCCCAGGTAGGGTAGGGGTTAGAGGTCAGGGACTTACAGCAGTAGTCTCCCAGGTAGGGTAGGGGTTAGAGGTCAGGGACTTACAGCAGTAGTCTCCCCAGGTAGGGTGGGGGTTAGAGGTCAGGGACTTACAGCAGTAGTCTCCCCAGGTAGGGTAGGGGTTAGAGGTCAGGGACTTACAGCAGTAGTCTCCCCAGGTAGGGTAGGGGTTAGAGGTCAGGGACTTACAGCAGTAGTCTCCCCAGGTAGGGGTAGAGGTAGGTCAGGGACTTAAGCAGTAGTCTCCCCAGGTGGGGTAGGGTAGGGGTTAGAGGTCAGGACTTACAGCAGTAGTCTCCCAGGTAGGGGGGTAGGGGTTAGAGAGTCAGACTTACGTAGTCTCCCAAGTAGGGTGGGGGTTAGAGGTCAGGGACTTACAGGTAGTCTCCCAGGTAGGGTAGGGGTTAGAGGTCAGATTCCCAGCAGTAGTCTCCCCAGGTAGGGTAGGGGTTAGAGTCGGGGACTTACAGCAGTAGTCTCCCCGGTAGGTAGGGTGGGGTTAGTCAAGGGACCACCATATCTCCTTCGGGGTTGTTCTTCGTAGTCTCCCCAGGTAGGGGTTAGAGGTCAGGGACTTACCGCAGTAATCCTCCCCAGGTAGGGTAGGGGTTAGAGGTCAGGGACTTACAGCAGTAGTCTCCCAGGTAGGGTAGGGGTTAGGTTCATACAGTAGTCTCCCCAGGTAGGGTAGGTTGAGGTCAGGGACTTACAGCAGTAGTCTCCCAGGTAGGTAGGTGGGGTTAGAGGCATGTGGACTTACAGCAGTAGTCTCCCCAGGTAGGGTAGGGGTTAGAGGTCAGGGACTTACAGCAGTAGTCTCCCCAGGTAGGGTAGGGGTTAGAGGTCAGGGACTTACAGCGGTAGTCTCCCCAGGTAGGGGTAGGGGTTAGAGGTCAGGGACTTACAGCAGTAGTCTCCCCAGGTAGGGTAGGGGTTAGAGGTCAGGGACTTACAGCAGTAGTCTCCCCAGGTAGGGTAGGGGTTAGAGGTCAGGGACTTACAGCAGTAGTCTCCCCAGGTAGGGTAGGGGTTAGAGGTCAGGGACTTACAGCAGTAGTCTCCCCAGGTAGGGTAGGGGTTAGAGGTCAGGGACTTACAGCAGTAGTCTCCCAGGTAGGGTAGGGGTTAGAGGTCAGGGACTTACAGCAGTAGTCTCCCCAGGTAGGGTAGGGGTTAGAGGTCAGGGACTTACAGCAGTAGTCTCCCCAGGTAGGGTAGGGGTTAGAGGTCAGGGACTTACAGCAGTAGTCTCCCCAGGTAGGGTAGGGGTTAGAGGTCAGGGACTTACAGCAGTAGTCTCCCCAGGTAGGGTAGGGGTTAGAGGTCAGGGACTTACAGCAGTAGTCTCCCCAGGTAGGGTAGGGGTTAGAGGTCAGGACTTACAGCAGTAGTCTCCCCAGGTGGGGTAGGGGTTAGAGGTCGGGACTTACAGCAGTAGTCTCCCCAGGTGGTAGGGGTTAGGGGGGACTTTCAGAGTAGTCTCCCCAGGAGGGTAGGAGAGGGGTTAGAGGTCAGGGACTTACAGCAGTAGTCTCCCCAGGTAGGGTAGGGTGGTTAGGTCAGGGACTTACAGCAGTAGTCTCCCCAGGTAGGGGTAGGGGTTAGAGGTCAGGGACTTACAGCAGTAGTCTCCCCAGGTAGGGTAGGGGTTAGAGGTCAGGGACTTACAGCAGTAGTCTCCCCAGGTAGGGTAGGGGTTAGAGGTCAGGGACTTACAGCAGTAGTCTCCCCAGGTAGGGTAGGGGTTGCGGGGACTTACAGCAGTAGTCTCCCCAGGTAGGGTGAGAGGTCAGGGACTTACAGCAGTAGTCTCCCCAGGTAGGGTAGGGGTTAGAGGTCAGGGACTTACAGCAGTAGTCTCCCCAGGTAGGGTAGGGTTTAGAGGTCAGGGACTTACAGCAGTAGTCTCCCAGGTAGGGTAGGGGTTAGAGGTCAGGGACTTACAGCAGTAGTCTCCCCAGGGGTAGGGTAGGGGTTAGAGGTCAGGGACTTACAGCAGTAGTCTCCCCAGGTAGGGTAGGGGTTAGAGGTCAGGGACTTACAGCAGTAGTCTCCCCAGGTAGGGTAGGGGTTAGAGGTCAGGGACTTACAGCAGTAGTCTCCCCAGGGTAGGGTAGGGGTTAGAGGTCAGGGACTTACAGCAGTAGTCTCCCCAGGTAGGGGAGGGGTTAGAGGTCAGGGACTTACAGCAGTAGTCTCCCCAGGTAGGGTAGGGGTTAGAGGTCAGGGACTTACAGCAGTAGTCTCCCCAGGTAGGGTAGGGGTTAGAGGTCAGGGACTTACAGCAGTAGTCTCCCCAGGTAGGGTAGGGGTTAGAGGTCAGGGACTTACAGCAGTAGTCTCCCCAGGTAGGGTAGGGGTTAGAGGTCAGGGACTTACAGCAGTAGTCTCCCAGGTAGGGTAGGGGTTAGAGGTCAGGGACTTACAGCAGTAGTCTCCCCAGGTAGGGTAGGGGTTAGAGGTCAGGGACTTACAGCAGTAGTCTCCCCAGGTAGGGTAGGGGTTAGAGGTCAGGGACTTACAGCAGTAGTCTCCCCGGGTAGGGTAGGGGTTAGAGGTCAGGGACTTACAGCAGTAGTCTCCCCAGGTAGGGTAGGGGTTAGAGGTCAGGGACTTACAGCAGTAGTCTCCCCAGGTAGGGTAGGGGTTAGAGGTCAGGGACTTACAGCAGTAGTCTCCCCAGGTAGGGTAGGGGTTAGAGGTCAGGGACTTACAGCAGTAGTCTCCCCAGTGGTTAGGGGTTAGAGGTCAGGGACTTACAGCAGTAGTCTCCCCAGGTAGGGGTAGGGGTTAGAGGTCAGGGACTTACAGCAGTAGTCTCCCCAGGTAGGGTAGGGGTTAGAGGTCAGGGACTTACAGCAGTAGTCTCCCAGGTAGGGTAGGGGTTAGAGGTCAGGGACTTACAGCAGTAGTCTCCCCAGGTAGGGTAGGGTGTTAGAGGTCAGGGACTTACAGCAGTAGTCTCCCCAGGTAGGGTAGGGGTTAGAGGTCAGGGACTTACAGCAGTAGTCTCCCCAGGTAGGGGGTAGGGGTTAGAGGTCAGGGACTTACAGCAGTAGTCTCCCAGGTAGGGTAGGGGTTAGAGGTCAGGGACTTACAGCAGTAGTCTCCCCAGGGTAGGGTAGGGGTTAGAGGTCAGGGACTTACAGCAGTAGTCTCCCCGGTAGGGTAGGGTAGGGGTTAGAGGTCAGGGACTTACAGCAGTAGTCTCCCCAGGTAGGGTAGGGGTTAGAGGTCAGGGACTTACAGCAGTAGTCTCCCCAGGTAGGGTAGGGGTTAGAGGTCGGGACTTACAGCAGTAGTCTCCCCGGGTAGGGTAGGGGTTAGAGGTCAGGGACTTACAGCAGTAGTCTCCCCAGGTAGGGTGGGGGGTTAGAGGTCAGGGACTTACAGCAGTAGTCTCCCCAGGTAGGGTAGGGGGTTAGAGGTCAGGGACTTACAGCAGTAGTCTCCCCAGGTAGGGTAGGGGTTAGAGGTCAGGGACTTACAGCAGTAGTCTCTCCAGGTAGGGTAGGGGTTAGAGGTCAGGGACTTACAGCAGTAGTCTCCCCAGGTAGGGTAGGGGTTAGAGGTCAGGGACTTACAGCAGTAGTCTCCCCAGGTAGGGTAGGGGTTAGAGGTCAGGGACTTACAGCAGTAGTCTCCCCAGGTAGGGTGGGGTTAGAGGTCAGGGACTTACAGCAGTAGTCTCCCCTGGTAGGGTAGGGGTTAGAGGTCAGGGACTTACAGCAGTAGTCTCCCCAGGTAGGGTAGGGGTTAGAGGTCAGGGACTTACAGCAGTAGTCTCCCCAGGTAGGGTAGGGGTTAGAGGTCAGGGACTTACAGCAGTAGTCTCCCCAGGTAGGGTAGGGGTTAGAGGTCAGGGACTTACAGCAGTAGTCTCCCCAGGTAGGGTAGGGGTTAGAGGTCAGGGACTTACAGCAGTAGTCTCCCCAGGTAGGGTAGGGGTTAGAGGTCAGGGACTTACAGCAGTAGTCTCCCCAGGTAGGGTAGGGTGGTTAGAGGTCAGGGACTTACAGCAGTAGTCTCCCCAGGTAGGGTAGGGGTTAGAGGTCAGGAACTTACAGCAGTAGTCTCCCCAGGTAGGGTAGGGGTTAGAGGTCAGGGACTTACAGCAGTAGTCTCCCCAGGGGGTAGGGTAGGGGTTAGAGGTCAGGGACTTACAGCAGTAGTCTCCCCAGGTAGGGTAGGGGTTAGAGGTCAGGGACTTACAGCAGTAGTCTCCCCAGGTAGGGTAGGGGTTAGAGGTCAGGGACTTACAGCAGTAGTCTCCCCAGGTAGGGTAGGGGGTTAGAGGTCAGGGACTTACAGCAGTAGTCTCCCCAGGTAGGGTAGGGGTTAGAGGTCAGGTACTTACAGCAGTAGTCTCCCCGGGTGGGGTAGGGGTTAGAGGTCAGGGACTTACAGCAGTAGTCTCCCCAGGTAGGGTAGGGTGGGGTTAGAGGTCAGGGACTTACAGCAGTAGTCTCCCCAGGTAGGGTAGGGGTTAGAGGTCAGGGACTTACAGCAGTAGTCTCCCCAGGTAGGGTAGGGGTTAGAGGTCAGGGACTTACAGCAGTAGTCTCCCCAGGTAGGGTAGGGGTTAAGAGGTCAGGGACTTACAGCAGTAGTCTCCCAGGTAGGGTAGGGGGTTAGAGGTCAGGGACTTACAGCAGTAGTCTCCCCAGGTAGGGTAGGGGACTTCAGCAGTAGTCTCCCAGGTAGGGTAGAGGTCAGGGACTTACAGCAGTAGTCTCCCCAGGTAGGGTAGGGGTTAGAGGTCAGGGACTTACAGCAGTAGTCTCCCCAGGTAGGGTAGGGGTTAGAGGTCAGGGACTTACAGCAGTAGTCTCCCCAGGTAGGGTAGGGGTTAGAGGTCAGGGACTTACAGCAGTAGTCTCCCCAGGTAGGGTAGGGGTTAGAGGTCAGGGACTTACAGCAGTAGTCTCCCCAGGTAGGGTAGGGGTTAGAGGTCAGGGACTTACAGCAGTAGTCTCCCCAGGTAGGGTAGGGGTTAGAGGTCAGGGACTTACAGCAGTAGTCTCCCCAGGTAGGGTGGGGGTTAGAGGTCAGGGACTTACAGCAGTAGTCTCCCCAGGTAGGGTAGGGGTTAGAGGTCAGGGACTTACAGCAGTAGTCTCCCCAGGTAGGGTAGGGGTTAGAGGTCAGGGACTTACAGCAGTAGTCTCCCCAGGTAGGGTAGGGGTTAGAGGTCAGGGACTTACAGCAGTAGTCTCCCCAGGTAGGGTAGGGGTTAGAGGTCAGGGACTTCCAGCAGTAGTCTCCCCAGGTAGGGTAGGGGTTAGAGGTCAGGGACTTACAGCAGTAGTCTCCCCAGGTAGGGTAGGGGTTAGAGGTCAGGGACTTACAGCAGTAGTCTCCCCAGGTAGGGTAGGGGTTAGAGGTCAGGGACTTACAGCAGTAGTCTCCCCAGGTAGGGTAGGGGTTAGAGGTCAGGGACTTACAGCAGTAGTCTCCCCAGGTAGGGTAGGGGGTTAGAGGTCAGGGACTTACAGCAGTAGTCTCCCCATGTAGGGTAGGGGTTAGAGGTCAGGGACTTACAGCAGTAGTCTCCCCAGGTAGGGTAGGGGTTAGAGGTCAGGGACTTACAGCAGTAGTCTCCCCAGGTAGGGTAGGGGTTAGAGGTCAGGGACTTACAGCAGTAGTCTCCCCAGGTAGGGTAGGGGTTAGAGGTCAGGGACTTACAGCAGTAGTCTCCCCAGGTAGGGTAGGGGTTAGAGGTCAGGGACTTACAGCAGTAGTCTCCCCAGGTAGGGTAGGGGTTAGAGGTCAGGGACTTACAGCAGTAGTCTCCCCAGGTAGGGTAGGGGTTAGAGGTCAGGGACTTACAGCAGTAGTCTCCCCAGGTAGGGTAGGGGTTAGAGGTCAGGGACTTACAGCAGTAGTCTCCCCAGGTAGGGTAGGGGTTGAGTGACTCAGCAGTAGTCTCCCAGGTAGGGTGTAGGGTTAGAGGTCAGGGACTTACAGCAGTAGTCTCCCCAGGTAGGGTAGGGGTTAGAGGTCAGGGACTTACAGCAGTAGTCTCCCCAGGTAGGGTAGGGGTTAGAGGTCAGGGACTTACAGCAGTAGTCTCCCCAGGTAGGGTAGGGGTTAGAGGTCAGGGACTTACAGCAGTAGTCTCCCCAGGTAGGGTAGGGGTTAGAGGTCAGGGACTTACAGCAGTAGTCTCCCCAGGTAGGGTAGGGGTTAGAGGTCAGGGACTTACAGCAGTAGTCTCCCCAGGTAGGGTAGGGTGTTAGAGGTCAGGGACTTACAGCAGTAGTCTCCCCAGGTAGGGTAGGGGTTAGAGGTCAGGGACTTACAGCAGTAGTCTCCCCAGGTAGGGTAGGGGTTAGAGGTCAGGGACTTACAGCAGTAGTCTCCCCAGGTAGGGTAGGGGTTAGAGGTCAGGGACTTACAGCAGTAGTCTCCCCAGGTAGGGTAGGGGTTAGAGGTCAGGGACTTACAGCAGTAGTCTCCCCAGGTAGGGTAGGGGTTAGAGGGGGCTTAAGCAGTAGTTCCCCAGGTAGGGTAGGGGTTAGAGGTCAGGGACTTACAGCAGTAGTCTCCCCAGGTAGGGTAGGGGTTAGAGGTCAGGGACTTACAGCAGTAGTCTCCCCAGGTAGGGTAGGGTTAGAGGTCAGGGACTTACAGCAGTAGTCTCCCCAGGTAGGGTAGGGGTTAGAGGTCAGGGACTTACAGCAGTAGTCTCCCCAGGTAGGGTAGGGGTTAGAGGTCAGGGACTTACAGCAGTAGTCTCCCCAGGTAGGGTAGGGGTTAGAGGTCAGGGACTTACAGCAGTAGTCTCCCCAGGTAGGGTAGGGGTTAGAGGTCAGGGACTTACAGCAGTAGTCTCCCCAGGTAGGGTAGGGGTTAGAGGTCAGGGACTTACAGCAGTAGTCTCCCCAGGTAGGGTAGGGGTTAGAGGTCAGGGACTTACAGCAGTAGTCTCCCAGGTAGGGTAGGGGTGAGTCAGCTTACAGCAGTAGTCTCCCCAGGTAAGGGTAGGGGTTAGAGGTCAGGGACTTACAGCAGTAGTCTCCCAGGTAGGGTAGGGGTTAGAGGTCAGGGACTTACAGCAGTAGTCTCCCCAGGTAGGGTAGGGGTTAGAGGTCAGGGACTTACAGCAGTAGTCTCCCCAGGTAGGGTAGGGGTTAGAGGTCAGGGACTTACAGCAGTAGTCTCCCCAGGTAGGGTAGGGGTTAGAGGTCAGGGACTTACAGCAATAGTCTCCCCGGGTAGGGTAGGGGTTAGAGGTCGGGGACTTACAGCAGTAGTCTCCCCGGGTAGGGTAGGGGTTAGAGGTCAGGTACTTACAGCAGTAGTCTCCCCAGGTAGGGTAGGGGGTAGAGGTCAGGGACTTACAGCAGTAGTCTCCCCAGGTAGGGTAGGGGGTTAGAGGTCAGGGACTTACAGCAGTAGTCTCCCCAGGTAGGGTAGGGGTTAGAGGTCAGGGACTTACAGCAGTAGTCTCCCCAGGTAGGGTAGGGGTTAGAGGTCAGGGACTTACAGCAGTAGTCTCCCCAGGTAGGGTAGGGGTTAGAGGTCAGGGACTTACAGCAGTAGTCTCCCCAGGTAGGGTAGGGGTTAGAGGTCAGGGACTTACAGCAGTAGTCTCCCCAGGTAGGGTAGGGGTTAGAGGTCAGGGACTTACAGCAGTAGTCTCCCCAGGTAGGGTAGGGGTTAGAGGTCAGGGACTTACAGCAGTAGTCTCCCCAGGTAGGGTAGGGGTTAGAGGTCAGGGACTTACAGCAGTAGTCTCCCCAGGTAGGGTAGGGTAGGGGTTAGAGGTCAGGGACTTACAGCAGTAGTCTCCCCAGGTAGGGTAGGGGTTAGAGGTCAGGGACTTACAGCAGTAGTCTCCCCAGGTAGGGTAGGGGTTAGAGGTCAGGGACTTACAGCAGTAGTCTCCCCAGGTAGGGTAGGGGTTAGAGGTCAGGGACTTACAGCAGTAGTCTCCCAGGTAGGGTAGGGGTTAGAGGTCAGGGACTTACAGCAGTAGTCTCCCCAGGTAGGGTAGGGGTTAGAGGTCAGGGACTTACAGCAGTAGTCTCCCAGGTAGGGTAGGGGTTAGAGGTCAGGGACTTACAGCAGTAGTCTCCCCAGGTAGGGTAGGGGTTAGAGGTCAGGGACTTACAGCAGTAGTCTCCCAGGTAGGGTAGGGGTTAGAGGTCAGGGACTTACAGCAGTAGTCTCCCCAGGTAGGGTAGGGGTTAGAGGTCAGGGACTTACAGCAGTAGTCTCCCCAGGTAGGGTAGGGGTTAGAGGTCAGGGACTTACAGCAGTAGTCTCCCCAGGTAGGGTAGGGGTTAGAGGTCAGGGACTTACAGCAGTAGTCTCCCCAGGTAGGGGTAGGGGTTAGAGGTCAGGGACTTACAGCAGTAGTCTCCCCAGGTAGGGTAGGGGTTAGAGGTCAGGTACTTACAGCAGTAGTCTCCCCAGGTAGGGTGGGGGTTAGAGGTCAGGGACTTACAGCAGTAGTCTCCCAGGTAGGGTAGGGGTTAGAGGTCAGGGACTTACAGCAGTAGTCTCCCCAGGTAGGGTAGGGTAGGGGTTAGAGGTCAGGGACTTACAGCAGTAGTCTCCCCAGGTAGGGTAGGGTAGGGGTTAGGGTCAGGGACTTACAGCAGTAGTCTCTCCAGGTAGGGTAGGGGTTAGAGGTCAGGGACTTACAGCAGTAGTCTCCCCAGGTAGGGTAGGGGTTAGAGGTCAGGGACTTACAGCAGTAGTCTCCCCAGGTAGGGTAGGGGTTAGAGGTCAGGGACTTACAGCAGTAGTCTCCCCAGGTAGGGTAGGGTAGGGGTTAGAGGTCAGGGACTTACAGCAGTAGTCTCTCCAGGTAGGGTAGGGGTTAGAGGTCAGGGACTTACAGCAGTAGTCTCCCCAGGTAGGGTAGGGTAGGGGTTAGAGGTCAGGGACTTACAGCAGTAGTCTCCCCAGGTAGGGTAGGGGTTAGAGGTCAGGGACTTACAGCAGTAGTCTCCCCAGGTAGGGTCGGGGTTAGAGGTCAGGGACTTACAGCAGTAGTCTCCCCAGGTAGGGTAGGGGTTAGAGGTCAGGGACTTACAGCAGTAGTCTCCCCAGGTAGGGTAGGGGTTAGAGGTCAGGGACTTACAGCAGTAGTCTCCCCAGGTAGGGTAGGGGTTAGAGGTCAGGGACTTACAGCAGTAGTCTCCCCAGGTAGGGTAGGGGTTAGAGGTCAGGGACTTACAGCAGTAGTCTCCCCAGGTAGGGTAGGGTTAGAGGTCAGGGACTTACAGCAGTAGTCTCTCCAGGTAGGGTAGGGGTCAGGGACTTACAGCAGTAGTCTCCCCAGGTAGGGTAGGGGTTAGAGGTCAGGGACTTACAGCAGTAGTCTCCCCAGGTAGGGTAGGGGTTAGAGGTCAGGGACTTACAGCAGTAGTCTCCCCAGGTAGGGTAGGGGTTAGAGGTCAGGGACTTACAGCAGTAGTCTCCCCAGGTAGGGTAGGGGTTAGAGGTCAGGGACTTACAGCAGTAGTCTCCCCAGGTAGGGTAGGGTAGGGGTTAGAGGTCAGGGACTTACAGCAGTAGTCTCCCCAGGTAGGGTAGGGGTTAGAGGTCAGGGACTTACAGCAGTAGTCTCCCCAGGTAGGGTAGGGGTTAGAGGTCAGGGACTTACAGCAGTAGTCTCCCCAGGTAGGGTAGGGTAGGGGTTAGAGGTCAGGGACTTACAGCAGTAGTCTCCCCAGGTAGGGTGGAGGGGTTAGAGGTCAGGGACTTACAGCAGTAGTCTCCCAGGTAGGGTAGGGGTTAGAGGTCAGGGACTTACAGCAGTAGTCTCCCCAGGTAGGGTAGGGGTTAGAGGTCAGGGACTTACAGCAGTAGCCTCCCCAGGTAGGGTAGGGTAGGGGTTAGAGGTCAGGGACTTACAGCAGTAGTCTCCCCAGGTAGGGTAGGGGTTAGAGGTCAGGGACTTACAGCAGTAGTCTCCCCAGGTAGGGTAGGGGTTAGAGGTCAGGGACTTACAGCAGTAGTCTCCCCAGGTAGGGTAGGGGTTAGAGGTCAGGTACTTACAGCAGTAGTCTCCCCAGGTAGGGTAGGGGTTAGAGGTCAGGGACTTACAGCAGTAGTCTCCCCAGGTAGGGTAGGGTAGGGGTTAGAGGTCAGGTACTTACAGCAGTAGTCTCTCCAGGTAGGGTAGGGGTTAGAGGTCAGGGACTTACAGCAGTAGTCTCCCCAGGTAGGGTAGGGGTTAGAGGTCAGGGACTTACAGCAGTAGTCTCCCCAGGTAGGGTAGGGGTTAGAGGTCAGGGACTTACAGCAGTAGTCTCTCCAGGTAGGGTAGGGGTTAGAGGTCAGGGACTTACAGCAGTAGTCTCCCCAGGTAGGGTAGGGGTTAGAGGTCAGGGACTTACAGCAGTAGTCTCTCCAGGTAGGGTAGGGGTTAGAGGTCAGGGACTTACAGCAGTAGTCTCCCCAGGTAGGGTAGGGGTTAGAGGTCAGGGACTTACAGCAGTAGTCTCCCCAGGTAGGGTAGGGGTTAGAGGTCAGGGACTTACAGCAGTAGTCTCCCCAGGTAGGGTAGGGGTTAGAGGTCAGGGACTTACAGCAGTAGTCTCTCCAGGTAGGGTAGGGTAGGGGTTAGAGGTCAGGGACTTACAGCAGTAGTCTCCCCAGGTAGGGTAGGGGTTAGAGGTCAGGGACTTACAGCAGTAGTCTCCCCAGGTAGGGTAGGGTAGGGGTTAGAGGTCAGGGACTTACAGCAGTAGTCTCCCCAGGTAGGGTAGGGGTTAGAGGTCAGGGACTTACAGCAGTAGTCTCCCCAGGTAGGGTAGGGTGGTTAGAGGTCAGGGACTTACAGCAGTAGTCTCTCCAGGTAGGGTGGGGGTTAGAGGTCAGGGACTTACAGCAGTAGTCTCCCCAGGTAGGGTAGGGTAGGGGTTAGAGGTCAGGGACTTACAGCAGTAGTCTCCCCAGGTAGGGTAGGGTAGGGGTTAGAGGTCAGGGACTTACAGCAGTAGTCTCTCCAGGTAGGGTAGGGGTTAGAGGTCAGGGACTTACAGCAGTAGTCTCCCCAGGTAGGGTAGGGGTTAGAGGTCAGGGACTTACAGCAGTAGTCTCTCCAGGTAGGGTAGGGTAGGGGTTAGAGGTCAGGGACTTACAGCAGTAGTCTCTCCAGGTAGGGTAGGGGTTAGAGGTCAGGTACTTACAGCAGTAGTCTCCCCAGGTAGGGTGGGGGTTAGAGGTCAGGGACTTACAGCAGTAGTCTCCCCAGGTAGGGTGGGGTAGGGGTTAGAGGTCAGGGACTTACAGCAGTAGTCTCTCCAGGTATGCGATGGCGTAGGAGGACAGGGCCTTCACCCCCAGGACTGGCAGCATGATACCCAGCCATACTGCAACACACACAGTTAATCCTTAGGGTGAGAAGACTGTTGACTACAGCTCAGCGTTCAAACACCATAGTGCCCTCAAAGCTCATCACTAAGCTAAGGATCCTGGGACTGAACACCTCCCTCTGCAACTGGATCCTGGACTTCCTGACGGGCCGCCCCCAGACGGTAAGGGTAGGCAACAACACATCTGCCACGCTGATCCTCAATGTGGGGGCCCCTCAGGGGTGCGTGCTCAGCCCCCTCCTGTACTCCCTGTTCACTCATGACTGCGTGGCCACTGACGACTCCAACACCATCATTAAGTTTGCTGACGACACAACAGTGGTAGAGGCCTGATCACCGACAACGATTTGACAGCCTATAGGGAGGTTGTCACTGCCAGGACAACATCTCCCTCAATGTGAGCAAGACAAAGGAGATGATTGTGGACTAAAGGGAAAGGATGGCATAACAGGCCCCCCATTAACATCGTAGGGGCTGAAGTGGAGCCGGTCAAGAGTATCAAGTTCCTTGGTGTCCACATCATCAACAAACTATCATGGTCCAAACACACCAAGACAGTCGTGAAGAGGGCACGACAACACCTTTTCCCCCTCAGGAGACTGAAAAGACTTGGCATGGGTCCCCAGATCCTCAAAAAGTTATACAGCTGCACCATCGAGAGCATCCTGACCAGTTGCATCATTTATTGTATTTAACTAGGCAAGTCAGTTAAGAACAAATTCTTATTTACAATAACAGCCAAACCCGGACGACGCTGGGCCAATTGTGCGCCGCTCTATGGGACTCCCAATCACAGCCGGTTGTGATACACCCTGGAATCGAACCAGGGTCTGTAGTGACGCCTCTAGCATTGAGATGCAGTGCCTTAGACCGCAGCGCCACTCGGGATCCCCATCACTGCCAGGTATGGCAACTCTTCAGCATCTGAAAGTAAGGGTAAGGGGAAAAGGAGGGGGATACCTAGTCAGTTGTACAACTGAATTCAGTTGAGGGCAATGTGTCTTCCGCATTTAACCCAACCCCTCTGAATCAGAGTTGCGGGGGCTGCCTCAAATCGACATTCATGTCTTCGGCGCCCGGGGAACAGTGAGTTAACTGCCTTGCTCAGGGGCAGAATGACAGATTTTAATCTTGTCAGCTCGGGGATTCGATCCAGCAACCTTTCACGGTTACTGGCCCAACACTAACCACTAGGCTACCTGCAGAGGGTACTGCGTACATCCCAGTACGTCACTGGGGCCAAACTTCCTGACATCCAGGACCTATATACACTAGGCGGTTTCAGAGGAAGGCCACAAAAATTGTGGGGGGATGTCAATGAATAGCATTCTCACATAGGTGTTCCTTTTGTCCAGGTGGGAAAGAGCAGTGTGGAGTGCTATTGGCATTGCATCATCTGTGGATTGGTTGGGGCGGAATGCGAATTTGGAATGGGTCTAGGGTTTCCGGCATAATGGTGTTGATGTGAGCCATGACCAGCCTTTCAAAGCACTTCATGGCTACAGACGTGAGTGCTACGGGTCGGTAGTCATTTAGGCTGGTTAACTTCGCTTTTCTTGGTCACAGTCTGTTTGAAACATGTAGGTATTACAGACTCGGTCAGGGAGAGGTTGAAAATGTCAGTGAAGACACTTGACAGTTGGTCCGCGCATTCTGTGAGTACACGTCCTGGTAATCCATCTGGCCCAGCGGCTTTGTGAATGTTGAGCTGTTTAAAGGTCTTGCTCACATCGGCTAGCGAGAGCGTGATCACACAGTCGTCCGGAACAGCTGGTGCTCTCATGCATGCTCTAGATTATGCGTGTCGTCGTTCAGCCGCGTCTCGGTGAAACATATATTACCGGTTTTAAAGTCCCGTTTGGTAGGGAAGTCTTAAATCGTAGATCGTCCAGTTTGTTTTCAAACGATTTGCACGTTGGCCAATAATACAGAGGGTAGTGGTGATTTACCTACTCGTCGGCTAATTCTGACAGGCACCGCGCCCTCCTCCCCCTTTCACGCTGATGACAGGGATTTGGGCCTTCTCTTGACAAAGCAGTATATCCTTCACGTCGGACTCATTAAAGAAAAAATCTCAAGTCCAGTTTGACGTGAGTAATCCAGAAGCTCTTTTCGGTCGTAAGAGACAGTAGCAGCAACATTATGTACAAAATGAGTTAAAAATAATGTGGGGGGGGAACAAAAAAACAAGCAAAATAGCACAGTTGGTAAAATGGCAGCCAGTTGGTAAAATGGCAGCCAGTTGGTAAAATGGCAGCCATCCCCACCATTATTATCATCTTGTAAGTAAGGTCTCCACCTGTTGTATTCGCTGCATGTGACAAATAACATTTGATATGAGACACCTTAGATTGAATCCTGGCCTGGGTGTGTACGTGTGCAGCGTGCGTGTGCACGTGCGTACGTGCGCGTGTTACCTCGTAGCCCCTGGCTGAGGTCGTAGTAGCCAGCCTGTCCCAGAGACCACATGATTGTCAGACACTTGACCGGACGGTTCTGAACTGACCGCAACAACTCCAGATACTAGACAGGGAGAAAAACAGAGAGGAGAGAGAGACAGAGAGAGAGAGAGAGAGAGAGAGAGAGACAGAGACCGAGAGAGAGAGGGACCGAGAGAGAGACCGAGAGAGAGAGGAGACAGAGAGAGAGACAGAGACCGAGAGAGACAGAGAGAGACAGAGAGAGACCGAGAGAGAGACCGAGAGAGAGAGAGACAGAGAGAGAGACAGAGAGAGAGAGACGAGAGAGAGAGACGAGAGAGAGAGACAGAGAGAGACAGAGAGAGACACCGAGAGAGAGAGAACCGAGAGAGAGAGACCGAGAGAGAGAGAGCCGAGAGAGAGAGACCGAGAGAGACCGAGACCGAGAGAGAGACCGAGAGAGACCGAGAGAGACCGAGAGACCGAGAGAGACCGAGAGAGACAGAGAGAGACAGAGAGACAGAGAGAGAGACAGACGAGAGACAGACAGAGAGAGAAGAGAGACAGAAAGAGACGACAGAGAACACAAAACAGAACAGAGAGACAGACAGAGAGACAGAGAGACAACGAGAGACAGACAGAGAGACAGACAGAGAGACCAGAGAGACAGACGAGAGACAGACGAGAGACACAAACGAGAGAGAGAACAGAGAGAACCGAGAGACGAGAGACAGACAGAGAGAGACAGAGAGAGAGAGAGACAGAGAGAAAGAGACAGAGAGAAAGAGACAGAGAGAAAGAGACAGAGAGAAAGAGACAGAGAGGATAGAGGAGAGAGACAGAGGAGAGATATTGTATATAACTTAGTGTAACCATCATCCATGTACGTTTATTAGCCATGCTTTTAATAAATCGTATTTAATTAAATGTATTGACTGAAGATTCCAATACAACAGTAGTAGTAGTAGTGTTGTACCTGTATCCATGGTTACCCAATACAACAGTAGTAGTGTTGTTGTACCTGTATCCATGGTTACCCAATACAACAGACACACACACACACACTGGGATGGACGGACACTCACGTTAGGAAGGTTTTGTGTCGCCATTCTGGGCTTGTCTTGTAGGATGGCCTGGATACAGACCCGGTAACCATGGAGAGGTTCTCCTACAGAGAGACAGGAGAGTCAGCTTTAAGTTGACTGTATACCCTCTACCCAGCATGCAACACTACAGCTAACTAGAACTACACAAAATGACGATCCTGTGCTGTTACGTAGCAAAAAAGTGTCTAGCGATAAACTGGAAGTATGCAGGATCCCCATTTTGCGTTTCCGTTTGTCCGGTTTTCTCACCTGTCCGTTTGTCCGTTTCTCTCACCTGTCCGTTTCTCTCACCTGTCCGTTTCTCTCACCTGTCCGGTTCTCTCACCTGTCCGGTTCTCTCACCTGTCCGGTTCTCTCACCTGTCCGGTTCTCTCACCTGTCCGTTTGTCCAGTTCTCTCACCTGTCCGTTTCTCTCACCTGTCCGTTTGTCCAGTTCTCCCACCTGTCCGTTTCTCTCACCTGTCCGTTTGTCCAGTTCTCTCAGCATGGTGTAAACACAGTGGTCGTAGAAGTCCTGTAGACTCTCGTTGCAGCGACCAATCAAAGCTTTGACCACGCCCCTCAGCTCCTTCCCCGCAAGGCAGTATGGGTAATCTAAAGACAGAGAGGAGTGAGAAGGGTTATAAAATGGTACTAAATGGTTAGAACGGGACTGTCGACCACTGAGACGTCGAGTTGTGGTTGTATTATGGTTGTTGTAAAATCAAAAAGAAAATTGTATGTCACAACTGGTGAAATGCTTACTGACAGCCCTTCCCATAAATGCAGAGAGAAAAAGGGTACCTGGGTAATAAAACAGCTACACGCACGGGGGGTACCTGGGTAATAAAACGGCTACACACACGGGGGGGTACCTGGGTAATAAAACGGCTACACACACGGGGGGTACCTGGGTAATAAAACGGCTACACACACGGGGGGTACCTGGGTAATTAAACGGCTACACACACGGGGGGTACCTGGGTAATAAAACGGCTACACACACGGGGGGTACCTGGGTAATAAAACGGCTACACACACGGGGGTACCTGGGTAATAAAACGGCTACACGCACGGGGGGTACCTGGGTAATAAAACGGCTACACACACGGGGGTACCTGGGTAATAAAACGGCTACACACACGGGGGGTACCTGGGTAATAAAACGGCTACACGCACGGGGGGTACCTGGGTAATAAAACGGCTACACACACGGGGGTACCTGGGTAATAAAACGGCTACACGCACGGGGGGTACCGGGTACCAGAGTCAACACGGGGTACCTGGGTACCGAGTCAACGTGGGTACCTGGGTACCGAGTCACACGTGGGGGGTACCGGGTACCGAGTCAACGCGGAGGGGTACCGGTACCGAGTCAACGTGGGGGTACCGGTACCGGAGTCAACGTGGAGGGGTACCGGTACCGAGTCAACGTGGAGGGGTACCGGTACCGAGTCAACGTGGAGCGGTACCGTACCAGAGTCATTTCCATAATATCGTTTTCATTGTCTCTGTCCCATTGCTTATTTGTGATGCCAGCGGTTTAAGCCAGTTTCTAGTCATCTATTTAAATGCTGTTTATTCTCAGTGCTAGAGGCGTCACTACAGACCCTGGTTAGATTCCAGGCTGTATCACAGCGGTCTAAGGCACTGCATCTCAGTGCTAGAGGCGTCACTACAGACCCTGGTTCAGCGGGCTGAGACACTGCATCTCAGTGCTAGAGGCGTCACTACAGACCCTGGTTCCATTCCAGGCTGTATCACAACCGGCCATGATTGGGAGTCCCATAGGGCGGCGCACAATTGGCCCAGCGTCGTCTGGGTTTGGCCGTTATTGTAAATAAGAATTTATCCTTAACTGACTTGCCTAGTTAAATAAAGGTTAAAATAAATAAAAAGTTAGCTAGAATTCATATAGGCCCAATATAAGCTGCATTTCAATTGATTAAAGAAGTTATGTTTTCTGGCGCTCCTAACTTTTAAACAGAGGCCTGGCGCTCCTAACTTTTAAACAGAGGCCTGGCGCTCCTAACTTTTAAACAGAGGCCGGCACTTTTAAACAGAGGCCTGGCGCTCCTAACTTTTAAACAGAGGCCTGGCGCTCCTAACTTTTAAACAGAGGCCTGGCGCTCCTAACTTTTAAACAGAGGCCTGGCGCTCCTAACTTTTAAACAGAGGCCTGGTTTTGGTCGTGTTGTGGTTATGTTACTGACCGTGTGTGTAGCTGCTGAGGGTGGGTTCCATCTCGGGAGCAGCCAGGGCGTGGTTGAGGTATCCTGCCAGGTCTTTGACCCAGACTGACGGGTTGTCAGGAAACAGAGACTGGCTCCGGTCCAGCTGCTGCTTCAGCTCTCCCACGTCCAACTGGAACAGAACAGGAATTACAATACATCCACAACCTAACCCACGTCCAACTGGAACAGAACAGGAATTACAATACATCCACAACCTAACCCACGTCCAACTGGAACAGAACAGGAATTACAATACATCCACAACCTAACCCACGTCCAACTGGAACAGAACAGGAATTACCACACACCCACAACCTAACCCACGTCCAACTGGAACAGAACAGGAATTACAATACATCCACAACCTAACCCACGTCCAACTGGAACAGAACAGGAATTACCACACACCGACAACCTAACCCACGTCCAACTGGAACAGAACAGGAATTACAATACATCCACAACCTAACCCACGTCCAACTGGAACAGAACAGGAGTTACCATACACCCACAACCTAACCCACGTCCAACTGGAACAGAACAGGAATTACAATACATCCACAACCTAACCCACGTCCAACTGGAACAGAACAGGAATTACCACACACCCACAACCTAACCCACGTCCAACTGGAACAGAACAGGAATTACAATACATCCACAACCTAACCCACGTCCAACTGGAACAGAACAGGAATTACCACACACCCACAACCTAACCCACGTCCAACTGGAACAGAACAGGAATTACCATACATAATACATCCACAACCTAACCCACGTCCAACTGGAACAGAACAGGAATTACCACACCCCCACAACCTAACCCACGTCCAACTGGAACAGAACAGGAATTACCACACACCCACAACCTAACCCACGTCCAACTGGAACAGAACAGGAATTACAATACATCCACAACCTAACCCACGTCCAACTGGAACAGAACAGGAATTACAATACATCCACAACCTAACCCACGTCCAACTGGAACAGAACAGGAATTACAATACATCCACAACCTAACCCACGTCCAACTGGAACAGAACAGGAATTACTATACATAATACACCCACAACCTAACCCACGTCCAACTGGAACAGAACAGGAATTACAATACATCCACAACCTAACCCACGTCCAACTGGAACAGAACAGGAATTACAATACATCCACAACCTAACCCATGTCCAACTGGAACAGAACAGGAATTACAATACATCCACAACCTAACCCACGTCCAACTGGAACAGAACAGGAGTTACAATACATCCACAACCTAACCCACGTCCAACTGGAACAGAACAGGAATTACAATACATCCACAACCTAACCCACGTCCAACTGGAACAGAACAGGAGTTACTATACATCCACAACCTAACCCACGTCCAACTGGAACAGAACAGGAATTACAATACATCCACAACCTAACCCACGTCCAACTGGAACAGAACAGGAATTACAATACATCCACAACCTAACCCACGTCCAACTGGAACAGAACAGGAATTACAATACACCCACAACCTAACCCACGTCCAACTGGAACAGAACAGGAATTACCATACACCCACAACCTAACCAACGTCCAACTGGAACAGAATAGTCAATTGAATGAGGTCTAATGTTCTCTGAAGCTACATTTTGTAATGTACAGTCTTGCAAAAATAGTAAGGCTAGCAGCTACCACAAGAGCCATGTAAAATATGCTGTTATATCGAGCATGTTGAAGTATTCAAGCTACCACAAGAGCCATGTAAAATATGCTGTTATATCGAGCATGTTGAAGTATTCAAGCTACCACAAGAGCCATGTAAAATATGCTGTTATATCGAGCATGTTGAAGTATTCAAGCTACCACAAGAGCCATGTAAAATATGCTGTTATATCGAGCATGTTGAAGTATTCAAGCTACCACAAGAGCCATGTAAAATATGCTGTTATATCGAGCATGATGAAGTATTCAAGCTACCACAAGAGCCATGTAAAATATGCTGTTATATCGAGCATGTTGAAGTATTCAAGCTACCACAAGAGCCATGTAAAATATGCTGTTATATCGAGCATGTTGAAGTATTCAAGCTACCACAAGAGCCATGTAAAATATGCTGTTATATCGAGCATGTTGAAGTATTCAAGCTACCACAAGAGCCATGTAAAATATGCTGTTATATCGAGCATGTTGAAGTATTCAAGCTACCACAAGAGCCATGTAAAATATGCTGTTATATCGAGCATGTTGAAGTATTCAAGCTACCACAAGAGCCATGTAAAATATGCTGTTATATCGAGCATGTTGAAGTATTCAAGCTACCACAAGAGCCATGTAAAATATGCTGTTATATCGAGCATGTTGAAGTATTCAAGCTACCACAAGAGCCATGTAAAATATGCTGTTATATCGAGCATGTTGAAGTATTCAAGCTACCACAATAGCCATGTAAAATACGCTGTTATATCGAGCATGTTGAAGTATTCAAGCTACCACAAGAGCCATGTAAAATATGCTGTTATATCGAGCATGTTGAAGTATTCAAGCTACCACAAGAGCCATGTAAAATATGCTGTTATATCGAGCATGATGAAGTATTCAAGCTACCACAAGAGCCATGTAAAATATGCTGTTATATCGAGCATGATGAAGTATTCAAGCTACCACAAGAGCCATGTAAAATATGCTGTTATATCGAGCATGTTGAAGTATTCAAGCTACCACAAGAGCCATGTAAAATATGCTGTTATATCGAGCATGTTGAAGTATTCAAGCTACCACAAGAGCCATGTAAAATATGCTGTTATATCGAGCATGTTGAAGTATTCAAGCTACCACAAGAGCCATGTAAAATATGCTGTTATATCGAGCATGTTGAAGTATTCAAGCTACCACAAGAGCCATGTAAAATATGCTGTTATATCGAGCATGATGAAGTATTCAAGCTACCACAAGAGCCATGTAAAATATGCTGTTATATCGAGCATGTTGAAGTATTCAAGCTACCACAAGAGCCATGTAAAATATGCTGTTATATCGAGCATGATGAAGTATTCAAGCTACCACAAGAGCCATGTAAAATATGCTGTTATATCGAGCATGTTGAAGTATTCAAGCTACCACAAGAGCCATGTAAAATATGCTGTTATATCGAGCATGTTGAAGTATTCAAGCTACCACAAGAGCCATGTAAAATATGCTGTTATATCGAGCATGTTGAAGTATTCAAGCTACCACAAGAGCCATGTAAAATATGCTGTTATATCGAGCATGTTGAAGTATTCAAGCTACCACAAGAGCCATGTAAAATATGCTGTTATATCGAGCATGTTGAAGTATTCAAGCTAAAGACTTTCTGGCAACAGTCACTAGTGATGGAGTCCGAGTCGAGTCACGACTCATGAAAATCGAGACCCGAGTCGGTTTGCAAAGGGAGGGAACATTTGGTATCTTTCAAGGACTTTACCAGACATCTAGGTGCTGTTTTGGGACTTCAGAATATCCCAGGTGTCTAATACTCCGCCCCTGTCTGTGGCCTAAGCTCATCGGAAAATATAAAATCATTTAGATGCACTATTGTAAAGTGGTTGTTCCACTGGATATCATAAGGTGAATGCACCAATTTGTAAGTCGCTCTGGATAAGAGCGTCTGCTAAATGACTTAAATGTAAATGTTAAATGTAAAATTAAATAAGATGATTTGAAAATAAATTTAAAAAATATATCACGACAAAGCTGTGAAACATTACCTTAAATATTAACCATCAACTTAGTGAATACCATTAGTGTTTAATATGAGGGTTTCAGCATGAAATATCTTTTATATAAAAGGCAAATAAATGTGTTTATGTCAAGATGTATTTAGCATCAATGTTTTGGAGTCAAACTGGAGGCAGTTGTGAAAAAAAGTCAATAGTTGGAATAATTATATTGAAAATAATGTCATTGTTGATTCGATTCTTTTTTTCATTAATTAGACCCGGTCTGATCTGATCCGAGTGGGGGAAGCAGCAGAAAAGTAATTTAAGATAATTAACCGGAACTAATAAAGCGCGAGAGGAGGGAGAGGGGTGCTGCTCTAGGAGGCTGGGGAGGGGCCGTACTGACACGGGGAGGAGGGAGAGGGGTGCTGCTCTAGGAGGCTGGGGAGGGGCCGTATTGACACGGGGAGGAGGGAGAGGGGTGCTGCTCTAGGAGGCTGGGGAGGGGCCGTACTGACACGGGGAGGAGGGAGAGGGGTGCTGCTCTAGGAGGCTGGGGAGGGGCCGTACTGACACGGGGAGGAGGGAGAGGGGTGCTGCTCTAGGAGGCTGGGGAGGGGCCGTACTGCCCCGGGGAGGAGGGAGAGGGGTGCTGCTCTAGGAGGCTGGGGAGGGGCCGTACTGACACGGGGAGGAGGGAGAGGGGTGCTGCTCTAGGAGGCTGGGGAGGGGCCGTATTGACACGGGGAGGAGGGAGAGGGGTGCTGCTCTAGGAGGCTGGGGAGGGGCCGTATTGACACGGGGAGGAGGGAGAGGGGTGCTGCTCTAGGAGGCTGGGGAGGGGCCGTATTGACACGGGGAGGAGGGAGAGGGGTGCTGCTCTAGGAGGCTGGGGAGGGGCCGTACTGACACAGGGAGGAGGGAGAGGGGTGCTGCTCTAGGAGGCTGGGGAGGGGCCGTACTGACACGGGGAGGAGGGAGAGGGGTGCTGCTCTAGGAGGGGCCGTACTGACACGGGGAGGAGGGAGAGGGGTGCTGCTCTAGGAGGCTGGGGAGGGGCCGTACTGACACGGGGAGGAGGGAGAGGGGTGCTGCTCTAGGAGGCTGGGGAGGGGCCGTACTGACCCGGGGAGGAGGGAGAGGGGTGCTGCTCTAGGAGGCTGGGGAGGGCCGTACTGACACGGGGAGGAGGGAGAGGGGTGCTGCTCTAGGAGGCTGGGGAGGGGCCGTACTGACACGGGGAGGAGGGAGAGGGGTGCTGCTCTAGGAGGCTGGGGAGGGGCCGTATTGACACAGGGAGGAGGGAGAGGGGTGCTGCTCTAGGAGGGGGGGCCGTACTGACACGGGGAGGAGGGAGAGGGGTGCTGCTCTAGGAGGTGGGGAGGGGCCGTACTGACACGGGGAGGAGGGAGAGGGGTGCTGCTCTAGGAGGGGCCGTACTGACACGGGGAGGAGGGAGAGGGGTGCTGCTCTAGGAGGCTGGGGAGGGGCCGTATTGACACGGGGAGGAGGGAGAGGGGTGCTGCTCTAGGAGGGGCCGTCGACACGGGGAGGAGGGAGAGGGGTGCTGCTCTAGGAGGGGGGCCGTACTGACACGGGGAGGAGGGAGAGGGGTGCTGCTCTAGGAGGGGGGAGCCGTACTGACACGGGGAGGAGGGAGAGGGGTGCTGCTCTAGGAGGCTGGGGAGGGGCCGTACTGACACGGGGAGGAGGGAGAGGGGTGCTGCTCTAGGAGGCTGGGGAGGGGCCGTACTGACACGGGGAGGAGGGAGAGGGGTGCTGCTCTAGGAGGCTGGGGAGGGGCCGTACTGACACGGGGGGGAGGGAGAGGGGTGCTGCTCTAGGAGGCTGGGGAGGGGCCGTACTGACCCGGGGAGGAGGGAGAGGGGTGCTGCTCTAGGAGGCTGGGGAGGGGCCGTACTGACACGGGGAGGGGGGAGAGGGGTGCTGCTCTAGGAGGCTGGGGAGGGGCCGTACTGACACGGGGGGAGGGAGAGGGGTGCTGCTCTAGGAGGCTGGGGAGGGGCCGTACTGACACGGGGAGGAGGGAGAGGGGTGCTGCTCTAGGAGGCTGGGGAGGGGCCGTACTGACACGGGGAGGAGGGAGAGGGGTGCTGCTCTAGGAGGCTGGGGAGGGGCCGTACTGACCCGGGGAGGAGGGAGAGGGGTGCTGCTCTAGTAGACTAATAGGTTACTTATCAAATATGATGATGTAGTACCCGTGTTGAATGCATTAAACTGGGAGAAACTAGCTAACGGTAGCTAGCTAGGCTAACTGAGGCTGCATGTGCTTTCTCATCCTACAGTTACCAGTTAAAACATCTCCATTGAACATCAAGTAGCAGACGACCTGTTGGCTCTTGGTGGTTGTAACTGATCAGATATCTCCTGCCCTACATGGAGCGATGCTTTATGACTGTAGCCTGTCATTCCCCTTTAACTTCTCATTCCACTGATCAGATATCTCCTATCTCCTGTCCTACATGGAGCGATGCTTTATGACTGTAGCCTGTTGCCACTTTGATGACTTATGACTGGCCAACAACAAGATCCACGCTCCGCTCTGGTGAAAAGCAAGAGCAGCAGCATAAATACAAATCTCTCTCTCTGTCTACTGCTGCAGTCGTGTTCGGATCTGTACGGGTCCTTCCAGACAAGTCAGTTAGAATTACCCATACCCAAGACCCGTGAAAATCATATCAGAACCAACCCAAGACCCGTGAAAATCATATCAGAACCATCCCAAGACCCGTGAAAATCATATCAGAACCAACCCAGGACATTATTTAGCGTTCTGGATCCGGACCCCCCTCGGGGTCACCGGGACAGGTGAGGATCCATGAAGACCTCTAATATCAATACATTTGTATAAATGACCAAAGTTAAGATAGATTGCCATATCGCTTCTGTTAATTATCCTGAAGATTCCAGTAACTTTGGTAAATTACCAGTACACCTGAGACTGAGTCCTGGACTGGAGCACTATGACACTGGAAACCAGTATGGAAACATGCGCATGTTGTGCAAAACAGTGAAATTATTTCTCAGTATGTGACTTTCGCCCCTAGATTAGTACAGTCACTCCTCCCTGTGTGTGTGTGTGTGTGTGTGTGTGTGTGTGTGTGTGTGTGTGTGTCCCTTGTGTTGCGGACATGTGTGTAAGTTGCTGGTGTGTGTGTGTGTACGTGTGTGTGTGTACGTGTGTGTGTGTGTGTGTGTGTCGTGTGTGTGTACGTGTGTGTGTGTGTGTGTGTGTGTGTGTGTGTGTGTGTACGTGTGTGTGTGTGTGTGTGGTGTGTGTGTGTGGCTCACTGCTTTGAATGCATCCTCCAGGTTCTTGTGTGCGTTGTGTGTCTGTGTGGAGGCAGGGGGTAGCTTGGTCTTCTGTTTGCCCGCCGAAGGCTTCTTGTTGCTGGGCTCGGCTGGGGGAACCTGCTCCTTGTTATGCTTCTTCCCCATCTTCTCAAAAGCCTCGAACAAAGTCCCCGATGTCACCAGGGGAGCTGCAACACACACAGGTCAGAGAGACAGACAGAAATGGAGAGAAGAAGAGAGAAAGACAGAAGAGAACGTTTATAGCTCAGACCTTCAGCGATATGTTGCAAAACGAGGCAGAGACTCCATCTGCCTCCCTCCAGTCAGTCAGTCAGTGCAAAGCTTAGTTTGACCATGTATAGATTAGTGTTGTCAAGATACACAAGGCAGAGCTCTACAGTGAGTCTGCCTAATCACATAAAGAACAAGGAATCTCATATCTCCCACCTTTCAAAGCAACAGTGTCTTGGGGAGCTGTGCTGAAAGATACATTTTTTTAGAAGCACACAGAAGTTGGTCGAATTTAACAGAAAGTCTCCTAAAAAGTGAGACTGTTGTAACGTTCCTTGGTAATTTACATTATCTTCACAGGCCAGGCTGTTTTTCAGTGTTAGTTTACGGCTTGCTGAACCGCTAGCGAAGAGACATGGAGAATCTCACCCCTCACAGACAGACAGACATGCCAATCCCACTGTTACAATGCAAAACGGTCCGCCACTTAAAAGGGGCGGCTGAACATTTGTCTCACCTGAAATGACTCAAATATTTAAAGGTACATTGTAATTGAGCACAAATGTTTATTCATAAACTTTGTCGTTTCTTATCATAATAGTACTCATCCTCAAATACTTTGACTGTGCTCCTACATTTCTCAACTAAAAGCACGTGGTCCTTGTAAATAAAAACATTTATAAAAACAGTGTAGAACCCTGCCAGAATGTTGACTTGGACAATCGGTACCGCTGATTAACAACATTTCTGACTTTGAGTCCTCTCCTTGGCTGGAAAATGTCTGTATGGTGTTTTGTGGCTAGGCGCTGTCCTAACGTAATCGCATGGTGTGCTTCCCCCCCGAAAAAAGCCTTTTTCAAATCTGATACGGCAGCTGGATTAACAAGACGTTGATCTTTAATCGTATGAACAACACTTGTATCTTTCATCAACGTTTATGATGAGTATTTCTGTAATTTTCATTTGGCTCTGCAATTTCACCAGATGTTATTTGAGACAATGCATTACTGAACACAACGCGCCAAATTTAAACCCGAGGTTTTTGGACATAAAAGAGGGACTTTATTGAACAAAAACATTTGTGTAACATGTATTTGTCGGTTTATCGTCCCAACGATAAATGTATCGTCCCAACTCTAGGTTGGAGCCATGTAATTTACATTACAGCTGACACACAGGTCTCGGCAGCTAGTTGTAAACAGACATGTTTTTATCTGGGCTATCAGTGTAGGTTGTTTGTATCACACTGTTTCATGGCCTTATCGCTAACAGTCCAAGGAGGGTGGACTGGAGGGGGGAGCGAGAGAGAGAGAAGAGGAGAGGAGAGGGGAGAGAGAGTGCAGATAAAAAACATGTCTGTTGGCAAATAGGTGTAAGACCTCTGTGCGTCAGCTACACATGTAATGTAAATCACATGGCTACAACCTAGAACAAAAAAAACAAAATTACATTCTAGGAAGCATTTTGCATCTCTGTAATTTTACTGACAACATTCCTGTAGACTGTTCTAAAACCATTATTTGGTAAACATTAATAGCCTATGTATTATTCCTGCAGTGAAAGAACCTGCCTGTTGGCTATGGGTGAGCAGCCATTCTCATTTCCTGTCCCCACTGCACAGAGAAGAGAGAGAAGGACAACAACCACCCGAGCCACTTCCTGTTCACCCCGCTGTCATCCAGAAGGCGAGGTCAGTACAGGTGCATCAAAGCTGGGACCCGAGAGACTGAAAAACAGCTTCTATCTCAAGGCCATCAGACTGTTAAACAGCTTCTATCTCCAGGCCATCAGACTGATAAACAGCTTCTATCTCCAGGCCATCAGACTGATAAACAGCTTCTATCTCCAGACCATCAGACTGATAAACAGCTTCTACCTCCAGACCATCAGACTGATAAACAGCCATCACTAACACTGAGTGGCTGCTGCCTACATACAGACGTGAAATCATTGGTCACTTTAATAATGTTTACATATTTTGCAGTACTCATCTCATTATGTAAATACACTATTTCATACCATCTATTGCATCTTGCCTATGCTGCTCGATCATCACTCATCCATATATTCTTATTCCATTTCTTCACTTAGATTTGTGAGTATTAGGTAGTTGTGGAATTGTTAGATATTACCGCACTGTTGGAACTAGAAGCACAAGCATTTTGCTACACTGCAATAACATCTGCTAACCATGTGACCAATAACACCTGCTAACCATGTGACCAATAACACCTGCTAACCATGTGACCAATAACATCTGCTAACCATGTGACCAGTAACATCTGCTAACCATGTGACCAATAACACCTGCTAACCATGTGACCAATAACACCTGCTAACCATGTGACCAATAACACCTGCTAACCATGTGACCAATAACATCTGCTAACCATGTGACCAATAACATCTGCTAACCATGTGACCAATAACATCTGCTAACCATGTGACCAATAACACCTGCTAACCATGTGACCAATAACACCTGCTAACCATGTGACCAATAACATCTGCTAACCATGTGACCAATAACACCTACTAACCATGTGACCAATAACACCTGCTGACCATGTGACCAATAACACCTGCTGACCATGTGACCAATAACATCTGCTAACCATGTGACCAATAACACCTGCTAACCATGTGACCAATAACACCTGCTAACCATGTGACCAATAACATCTGCTAACCATGTGACCAATAACACCTGCTAACCATGTGACCAATAACACCTGCTAACCATGTGACCAATAACACCTGCTAACCATGTGACCAATAACACCTGCTAACCATGTGACCAATAACATCTGCTAACCATGTGACCAATAACATCTGCTAACCACGTGACCAATAACACCTGCTAACCATGTGACCAATAACACCTCCGCTAACCACGTGACCAATAACACGCTAACCATGTGACCACTAACATCTGCTAACCACGGACCAATAACACCTGCTAACCACGTGACCAATAACATCTGCTAACCATGTGACCAATAACACCTGCTAACCATGTGACCAATAACACCTGCTAACCATGTGACCAATAACACCTGCTAACCATGTGACCAATAACACCTGCTAACCATGTGACCAATAACACCTGCTAACCATGTGACCAATAACATCTGCTAACCATGTGACCAATAACATCTGCTAACCACGTGACCAATAACATCTGCTAACCACGTGACCAATAACACCTGCTAACCACGTGACCAATAACATCTGCTAACCATGTGACCAATAACACCTGCTAACCATGTGACCAATAACATCTGCTAACCATGTGACCAATAACATCTGCTAACCATGTGACCAATAACATCTGCTAACCATGTGACCAATAACATCTGCTAACCATGTGACCAATAACACCTGCTAACCATGTGACCAATAACACCTGCTAACCATGTGACCAATAACATCTGCTAACCATGTGACCAATAACATCTGCTAACCATGTGACCAATAACACCTGCTAACCATGTGACCAATAACACCTGCTAACCATGTGACCAATAACATCAGCTAACCATGTGACCAATAACATCAGCTAACCATGTGACCAATAACATCTGCTAACCATGTGACCAATAACATCTGCTAACCATGTGACCAATAACATCTGCTAACCATGTGACCAATAACATCTGCTAACCATGTGACCAATAACATCTGCTAACCATATAGAACCAGGAATAGATGATAGTCCTTGGTTCAGTCCAGACTTGACCAGCACAAAAACATCCTGTGGCGTTCTGCGTTAGCATCGAATAGCCCCAGCGATATGCAACTGTTCAGGGAAGTTAATAAGAACCAATATACACAAGCAGTTAGGAAAGCAAAGGCTAGCTTTTTCAAACAGAAATGTGCATCCTCCTCGTTTGCAGTATGTTATTCTCTAACCTCAGTAATGTCCTGGGAAGTAATACATTTCAATAAGCATTTTTCTACGGCTGGCCATGCTTTCCACTTGGCTACCCCTACCCCGGTCAACAGCCCTGCACCCCCCACAGCAACTCGCCCAAGCCTCCCCCATTTCTCCTTCACCCAAATCCAGATCGCTGATGTTCTGAAAGAGCTGCAAAATCTGGACCCCTTCAAACCAGCCGGGCTAGACAATCTGGACCCATACAAACCAGCTGGGCTAGACAATCTGGACCCATTCAAACCAGCTGGGCTAGACAATCTGGACCCATACAAACCAGCCTGGCTAGACAATCTGGACCCATACAAACCAGCTGGGCTAGACAATCTGGACCCATTCAAACCAGCTGGGCTAGACAATCTGGACCCATTCAAACCAGCCTGGCTAGACAATCTGGACCCATTCAAACCAGCTGGGCTAGACAATCTGGACCCATACAAACCAGCTGGGCTAGACAATCTGGACCCATACAAACCAGCTTGGCTGGGCAATCTGGACCCATACAAACCAGCTGGGCTAGACAATCTGGACCCATACAAACCAGCTGGGCTAGACAATCTGGACCCATACAAACCAGCTGGGCTAGACAATCTGGACCCATTCAAACCAGCCTGGCTAGACAATCTGGACCCATTCAAACCAGCTGGGCTAGACAATCTGGACCCTCTCTTTCTAAAATTACCTGCCTCAATTGTTGCAACCCCTATTACTAGCATGTTCAACCTCTCTTTCATATCGTCTGAGATCCCTAAAGATTGGAAAGCTGCCGCGGTCATCCCCCTCTTCAAAGGGGGAGACACTCTAGACCCAAACTGCTACAGACCTATATCTATTCTACCCTGCCTTCCTAAAGACTTCCAAAGCCAACAAACAGATCACCGACCATTTCAAATCCCACCGTACCTCCTCCACTATGGAATCTGGTTTCAGAGCTGGTCATGGGTGCACCTCAGCCACGCTCAAGGTCCTAAACGACATCATAACCGCCATCGATAGGAGACATTACTGTGCAGCCGTATTCATCGACCTGGCCAAGGCTTTCGACTCTGTCAATCATCGCATTCTTATCGGCAGACTCAACAGCCTTGGTTTCTCAAATGACTGCCTCGCCTGGTTCACCAACTACTTCTCTGATAGAGTTCAGTGTGTCAAATCGGAGGGCCTGCTGTCCGGGCCTCTGGCAGTCTCTATGGGGGTGCCACAGGGTTCAATTCTCGGACCGACTCTTTTCTCTGTATACATCAATGATGTCGCTCTCGCTGCTGGTGATTCTCTGATCCACCTCTACGCAGACGACACCATTCTGTATACTTCTGGCCCTTCTTTGGACACTGTGTTAACTGCCCTCCAGACGAGCTTCAATGCCATACAACTCTCCTTCCGTGGCCTCCAACTGCTCTTAAATGCTAGTAAAACTAAATGCTCTTCAACCGATCGCTGCCCGCACCTGCCTGCCTTTCCAGCATCACTACTCTGGACGGTTCTGACTTAGAATATGTGGACAACTACAAATGCCTAGGTGTCTAGTTAGACTGTAAACTCTCCTTCCAGACTCACATCAAACATCTCCAATCCAAAATTAAATCTAGAATCGACTTCCTATTTCTTAACAAAGCCACCTTCACTCATGCTGCTAAACTTAACCTCGTAAAACTGACTATCCTACCAATAATCCTTGACTTCAGCGATGTCATTTACAAAATAGCCTCCCACACTCTACTCAGCAAATTGGATGTAGTTTATCACAGTGGCATCCACTTTGTCAGCAAAGCCCCATATACTACCCACCTGTATGCTCTCATTGGTTGGCCCTCGCTTCAAATTCGTCGCCAAACCCACTGGCTCCAGGTCATCTATAAGTCTCTGCTAGGTAAAGCCCCGCCTTATCCCATTTAGCACAAATATGGTGGGAAATTCTCTGAAGAGCCGAAGGGGAAAAAAAATCGGATCATATTTTGGCAGGTTACACATCAAAATATCAAATCATGCATTCCCTGGATATGTCAGCTGATCTACAGTAGCTTCCCGACCGCCAATCAGCTTCCCCACCGCCAATCAGCTTCCCCACCGCCAATCAGCTTCACCACCGCCAATCAGCTTCACCACCGCCAATCAGCTTCACCACCGCCAATCAGCTTCACCACCGCCAATCAGCTTCACCACCGCCAATCAGCTTCACCACCGCCAATCAGCTTTACAGCAAGTAAGCACTTCGTTGGACGATGTATACCATGCGTATCCCATACATAAATCTAATAAAACTTGAAACCCTCAGTTGTCTTAATTGGCACTGGGGGAAAAAAGTTGTCCTAGAGCCCTGCCGCTAATATAAACTGTCCATTATTAAAAATATATATTTTGGTATATTGTTAGAGGAAAAGTTACATGAATCACAATTTTACTTTTGTCCATATCACCCAGCTCTAGCACGTCCCCCCCAAAAAAGTATTTATCTTTAACGCAAAACATGGATCAAATTATCACGATATGGATGTGTTTATATCACCCAGCTCTTTAACTTTATTTATACAGATTTTTTACCTTGTCAGCTCAGGGATTCAATCTTGCAACCTTTCGGTTACTAGTCCAACGCTCTAACCACTAGGCTACCTGCCGCCCCAGCTATGCTAGTGACATGTCGAAGTCTGCTTCCAATGTAAAAAACAACTAGTGCTGAGCGCCTCACCAAAATTAGTTATTTTTCAGTTTTTAAAACAACTAATTGACAGACATTGGTTCAATTATTTGAATTCCATTTATTTCATATTTTTTTGGTGAACTCAATGGCACATTGCACAGCAGTTTCTCTAGAGATAAATCCGATCATGCCCAAACTGTGCGACTGAGTAGGGAGTTTTAGTTTCCAACAGGCCAACGTTCTACATAGTTTAGTGCAGAAAACGTGATAATTAACTACAATGACCATAATCCATTGTGCGAAGTTGATGAAGATGAATGGTCCGAATGGACAACAGCAGTATCGAAAACTGCAACTAAAAGGTAATCGTCTGAAATCGGAGTGGGGGAATTGTGTGTGAATGATAATGAATCACTTCCTGTTGGGATGTGTTTGTTTGAGTTAGGATACACATGTAAGAGACATGTTTGAGGTGTCAAACGATGAAAGATGTTTTGGGAAAAAGTAGAGTTTGTCCGAGTGACCAGGAGTGGTGTTATTAAATTGTATTTCTGAAGAACAGAGGAAGATTGCAGTGAGATTCAAAAGAATCCGAAACCACAGAAGTTTTGCTCTTCGGAGTAGAGACACCCGTCAAAGGAGTCATCTGAGGGGTAACGGAGGATGTTCAGGTTAAATTCCCGGTGTAGTGGTACCCGGCGTCTGACCTGCTGGGTGACCGGAGGAAAAACAGAGTCTGTCGGTCCGGTTGGTTGGTTTCTGATAAAGAGCAAATACCTACGCATGTGAAGCTTGGTTATGTAAGAGTTGTCCTTCCCAAACTACTGCAGTGTAAGAATTGTAAAGGATTTGGCCGTGTTTCAAGTGTGTGCAGACAGTGTGTTTATTGAAGAACGGTGTGTAGAAGGACGACGGTGTTGCAACTGTGGTGGGGATCATGATCCCAGAGTTCCTGGAGTGCCCTGTAAGGGTAAAGGAGATTGAGGTGGCAAAAGTTAGAGACGTCAATCGAATCTCCTATGCAGAGGCGATTTAAAAGAATTGAGAAGACAAGTGATGTTAGTGAAGACATGGTAGTGGATGTTTGCTGCCAGTCAAAAGAAACCGGTGTTATAAAAACGTGGATTTTTGTAGCATTCATTGCCACAGTTATAAACGGTGAAAAAATATATATAAGAAACTGGACATTACTGTGGCTGCAGCAGACAACTTTCTGGGACTTAAAGGACTTTTACAGCTGAAGACTTGCAAGTGGTACTGGCACCAGAAGACCTGCTCTCCCAGGTTCCCCTTGAGCCCGTGTATGAATCCGATGCGTTTTATTTTTTTTTTAACAGAAGTTGTTTGATTTTGTTTTTTTGGGGGGTATTTTGTTACATTTTTGGGGAATTCTGTTTCCATCCCACACAGTAGGTGGCGGATCGATCGCCAATATTAATTAGTAAAGTTAGGCTGCTGGAGTATAATATTGGGTTAACCTAAACATTTTATATTTAAACTTCAATGGGGTAGCGAAGTTTCAAGGACCCCGGGTAGTAGAGGTCCAAGGTCCGGTCCGAGTAGAGGTCCAAGGACCCCGGGTAGTAGAGGTCCAAGGACCCCGGGTAGTAGAGGTCCAAGGACCCGGTAGTGGCAGCCCCGGGTAGTAGAGGACCCCGGGTAGTAACCCGTAGTATAGTACCGAGGACCCGGGTAGTAGAGGTCCAAGGACCCCGGGTAGTAGAGTACCAAGGACCCCGGGTAGTAGAGTACCAAGGACCCCGGGTAGTATAGTACCAAGGACCCCGGGTAGTATAGTACCAAGGACCCCGGGTAGTAGAGTACCAAGGACCCCGGGTAGTATAGTACCAAGGACCCCGGGTAGTAGAGTACCAAGGACCCCGGGTAGTAGAGTACCGAGGACCCCGGGTAGTATAGTTCCAAGGACCCCGGGTAGTAGAGGTCCAAGGTCCCGGGTAGTAGAGGTCCAAGGACCCCGGGTAGTAGAGTACCGAGGACCCCGGGTAGTATAGTACCGAGGGACCCCGGGTAGTAGAGGTCCAAGGACCCCGGGTAGTAAAGTCAGGATCACAAACAGTTATCCCTGCTCAGTGATGACGTTTTATTTGTTGAGACATTCCTAGCAAACTAAGCTAGTGGTAACATTAGCTGCCTGGCTACATTTCCCTTCGTTAGCTGCCTGGCTACGTTAGCTGCCTGGCTACATTTCCCTTCGGTCAATAACGTTAGCAGCCTGGCTACATTTCCCTTCGGTCAATAACGTTAGCTGCCTGGCTACATTTCCCTTCGGTCAATAACGTTAGCTGCCTGGCTACATTTCCCTTCGGTCAATAACGTTAGCTGCCTGGCTACATTTCCCTTCGGTCAATAACGTTAGCTAGCGACACCATGGGTCTTGCGAAATCTATTTTATAGACAAGAACGGAGAACCTACCTTTCTTCATGATATTTCCGTTGTTGTCTAACAGCAGGCTAACTAACATAGCAGGCTAACTAACTACTGTCATGCAAGGCTATATGGGGTCCGGAGAAGGCAGGCTGCGCAGCCACGAACCCTGCTAGCCACTAGCCACCAACCCTGCTAGCCACTAGCCACCAACCCTGCTAGCCACTAGCCACCAACCCTGCTAGCCACTAGCCAACAACCCTGCTAGCCACTAGCCAACAACCCTGCTAGCCACTAGCCAACAACCCTGCTAGCCACTAGCCACCAACCCTGCTAGCCACTAGCCAACAACCCTGCTAGCCACTAGCCAACAACCCTGCTAGCCACTAGCCAACAACCCTGCTAGCCACTAGCCAACAACCCTGCTAGCCACAAGCCAACAACCCTGCTAGCCACAAGCCAACAACCCTGCTAGCCACAAGCCAACAACCCTGCTAGCCACAAGCCAACAACCCTGCTAGCCACTAGCTAACTAATCCGGCAGGCTTCAGGGGCTGCCTGGCAAACCAGTGGGTTTCAGGGGCTACCTGACAAACCAGTGGGTTTCAGGGGCTACCTGACAAACCAGTGGGCTTCAGGGGCTACCTGACAAACCAGTGGGCTTCAGGGGTTACCTGGCAAACCAGTGGGCTTCAGGGGTTACCTGACAAACCAGTGGGCTTGGGGGGCTACTTGACAGACCAGTGAGTTTCAGGGGCTACCTGCCAAACCAGTGGGCTTCGAGGGCTACCTGACAAACCAGTGGGCTTGGGGGGCTACCTGACAGACCAGTGAGCTGGCTAGCCAAGTCAACTTAACTAACTACCAGTTTGGCTAATTAGCGTTAGCTAGCTTAAACCATACGCTGATGCTAACTACTTTGTGGTTTAGCGAACATCCGCTAGGTTAGCCAGACAACGTGGCAGACAAAACTAGACCCCAAAAACACACATTATTACATTAGCAGCACTTAGCTGCTAGGTTGTAACGTGAGCGACAGTTATAAGTGGCGGGTATGTCGGTCGGTAGATAGTTAGCAGTGGCTAACGTGAGTTGCTAACCATGTCAACTTACGAAGCTGGTCGATCCTCGTCATGTTGGATTCGCTCAGAGCTTTCCGTCCAGCTTTCTTCTCTCCGGGATTTTTCCCTCCGCTGCCGGCGGTGCCCGGTTTCTTGCTTTTTTTCACGACTTCCCACTTTCCAACCTGACTGTTATTTGACGCCATTATCTCGATCGTACAGACCCTGAGGGAAAGAAAGTCGTTTCGAATAGCTTGGTCCTGCCCGGTAAAGAGCGTGCTGCTTGAGGAGTAGCTACTAATGTTCCCGGTGCCACGTCCTCTTAGCCCCTGTGACGTCACACCACCGATAGTTTTTGAAATGTCGGTACACAGTTAGTTTATCTTTATCATAAGGAAGAATAGCAGACTTCACAGTTAGTTCTCTTTATCATAAGGAAGAATAGCAGACTTTCCAATCAGATAAGTGAGATTGAATGGTATGTGTAACACAGCCTACGCCACATTTTCGGTACACTTTTAAAGTGTTTGATCCCACATGTTGCTTGGCACAGCCTCATTACAATGTAAATCAAATCAAATTGTATTGGTCGCGAACACATATTTAGCAGGTGCACTGAAACGTTTCTATGTCCAACAATGCAGTAATACCTAACAATACAACACAATACGCACACATCCAAAAAATAAAGGTATTAAGAAATATCTGAACGAGCAATGTCAGAATATAAATATATACAGTATATATATATATATATATATATATATATATATGATGGTATGTATAGACAGTATTGACAGTATATGAATAGAAAAAGGTGTACAACAGTAGGTATATAGGATGAGCCTTGACTAGAGTACAGTATATACACTGAGTGTACAAAACATGAAGAACACCTGTTTTTTCCACGACAGACTGACCAGGTGAATCCATGATCCCTTATTGATGTGAATTGTTAAATCCACTTCAATCAATCAGTGTAGATGAAGGGGAGGAGACACATTAAAGAAGGATTTTTAAGCCTTGAGACATGGATTATGTATGTATGTCATTCAGAGGGGGAATGGGCAGGGCAAAAGATTGAAGTAACACATTTAACCAGCATGGCTATCATTTGTCCAAACTATTGACTGGTACTGTATATGTATATACACTACCGGTCAAAGGTTTGAGAACACCTACTCATTCAAGGGTTTTTATTTCTACTATTTTCTACATTGTAGAATAATAGTGAAGACATTAAAACTATGAAATAACACATATGGAATCATGTAGTAACCCAAAAAGTGTTAAAACAAATCAAAATATATTTTATATTTGAGATTCTTCAAAGTAGCCACCCATTGCCTTGACGACAGCTCTGCACACTCTTGGCATTCTCTCAACCAGCTTCACCAAAAGTCTTGACAGGATGCTCTCAATGGTGCATCTGTAGAAGTTTGTGAGGGTATTAGGGGCCAAGCCAAATTTATTCAGCGTCCTGAGGTTGAAGAGACGCTGTTGTTCCTTCTTCATCACACTGTCTGTGTAAATGGACCAATTCAGATTGTCAGTGATGTGTACACCGAGGAGCTTTTCACCTTCTCCACTGCGGCACCGTCGATGTGGATGGGGGGGGGGGGGGGCTCTCTCTGCTGTCTCCTGAAGTCCACGATCAGCTCCTTCATTTTGTTGTCGTTGAAGGAGAGGTTGTTTTCCTGGCACCACACTCCCATGGCCCTCACCTCCTCCCTGGAGGCTGTCTCGTCTCCGAGGGCCCTCACCTCCTCCCTGTAGGCTGTCTCGTCTCCCACGGCCCTCACCTCCTCCCTGTAGGCTGTCTCGTCTCCCACGGCCCTCACCTCCTCCCTGTAGGCTGTCTCGTCATTGCTGGTAATCAAGCCTGTCAATGTTGTACCGTCTTGATGCAAACTTGATGATTGAGTTGGAGACGTACGTGGCCACCCATTCATGGGTGGACAGGGAGCACAGGAGGGAACTGAGCACGCACCCTTGTGGGACCCCTGTGTTGAGGATCAGTGTAGCGGAGGTGTTGTTGTCTACCTTCACCACCTGGACCTGGGGGGCGGCCAGTCAGGAAGTCCAGGACCCAGTTGCAAAGGTCGCGGTTCAGACCCAGGGCCCCGATCTTAGTGATGCACTTGGAGGGCACTATGGTATTGAAGGCTGAGCTGTAGTCGATGAACAGCATTCTTACATAGATATTCCTCTTGTCCAGATGGGATAGGGCAGTGTGCAGTGTGATGGCGATTACGTAATCATTGGATCTGTTGGGGTGGTAACAATACTTATTTCACTCATTAAAATGCAAATCATTTTATAACATTTTTGACATGCGTTTTTGGGGATTTTTTTGTTGTTATTCTGTCTCTCACTGTTCAAATAAACCTACCATTAAAATTATAGTCTGATCATTTCTTTGTAAGTGGGCAAACGTACAAAATCAGCAGGGGATCAAATACTTTCCCCCCCCACTGTACACATATTCAATTAGTATTTGGTAGCATTGTCTTTAAATTGTTTAACTTGGGTCAAACATTTCAGGTAGCCTTCCACAAGCTTCCCACAATAAGTTGGGTGAATTTTGGCCCATTCCTCCTGACAGAGCTGGTGTAACTGAGTCAGGTTTGTAGACCTCCTTGCTCGCACATGCTTTTTCAGTTCTGCCCACAAATGTTCTATAGGATTGAGGTCAGGGCTTTGTGATGGCCACTCCAATACCTTGACTTTGTTGTCCTTAAGCCATTTTGCCACACCTTTGCTTGCAAGTATGCTTGTGGTCACTACACTTTTTGGCTGATTTATCTTGATTTTCCCATGATGTCAAGCAAAGAGGCACTGAGTTTGAAGGTAGGCCTTGAAATACATCCACAGGTACACCTCCAATTGACTGAAATGATGTCAATTAGCCTATCAGAAACCTTCTGGAATTTTCCAAGCTGTTTAAAGGCACAGTCAACTTAGTGTATGTAAACTTCTGACCAACTGGAATTGTGAAACAGTGAATTATAAGTGAAATAATCAGTCTGTAAACAATTGTTGGAAAAATAACTTGTGTCATGTACAAAGTAGATGTCCAAACCGACTTGTCAAAACTGTAAGTCGCTCTGGATAAGAGCGTCTGCTAAATGACTTAAATGTAAATGTAATGTAAATGTATAGTTTGTTAACAAGACCTTTTTGGAGTGGTTGAAAAAACGAGTTTTAATAACTCCAACTTAAGTGGATGTAAACTTCCTACTTCAACTCTAGGTAGGGGTAAAAATGACAAGGATATTTTGTGATTTTACCTTTATTTAACTCGGCAAGTTAGTTAACAAATTCTTATTTATAATGATGGCCTACCCCGGCAATCAGGATAGATAATAAACAGAGTAGCAGCAGCATATGTGAAGAGCGTGAAAAATGTGTTTATGTGTGAGTGTGTGTGGCGTCAATATGCATGTGTGTTTGCTTTGTGTTTGCCAATGCATGTAGTGTGTGGGTAGAGTCAAGTGAGTGTGTGGGTAGAGTCCAGTGAGTGTGTGGGTAGAGTCCAGTGAGTGTGTGGGTAGAGTCTAGTGAGTGTGTGGGTAGAGTCTAGTGAGTGTGGGTAGAGTCCAGTCAGTGTGGGTAGAGTCCAGTGAGTGTGTGGGTAGAGTCCAGTGAGTGTGTGGGTAGAGTCCAGTGAGTGTGTGGGTAGAGTCCAGTGAGTCTAGTCAGTGTGCAAGAATGTCAGTGCAAAATAAAAAAAATAGGGGGTCAATGCTAATAGTCCAAGTAGCTGTTCAGCAGTCTCATGGCTTGGCGGTAGAAGCTGTTCAGGAGCCTTTTGGTCCAAGACTTGGCGCTTCGGTACTGCTTGCCGTGCATTAGCAGAGAGAACAGTCTATGACTAGGGTGGCTGGAGTCTTTGACAAGTTGTAGGGCCTCTGACACAGCCTGGTATAGAGGTCCTGGATGGCAGGGAGCTTGGCCCCAGTGATGTACTGGGCTGTATGCCATACCCTTTGTAGCGCCTTGCGGTCAGATGTCAAGCAGTTGCCGTACCAAGAGGTGATGCAGCCAGTCAAGATGCTCTCAATGGTGCAGTTGTAGAACTTTTTGAGGATCAGAGGGCCCATGCCAAACCTTTTCAGTCTCGGTCAGCTCCTTTGGCTTGCTGACATTGAGGGAGAGGTTGTTCTCCTAGCACCACATTGCCAGGTCTCTGACCTCCTACCTGTAGACTGCTTCATCGTTGACGGTGATCAGGCCTACCAACGTTGTTGTCTGCAAAAGTAATGATGGTGTTGGAGTCATGCACAGCCACGTAGTCGTGGGTGAACATTGTAGCTATTGTTGCTCCTTGATGTTTCCACTTCACAATAACAGCACTTACAGTTGACCGGGGGGCAGCTCCAGCAGGGCAGAAATTTGACAAACTGACTTGTTGGTAAGGTCGAATCTCATGACGATTCCACATTGAAAGTCACTGAGCTCTTCAGCAAGGCCATTCTACTGCCAATGTTTGTCTATGGAGATTGCATGGATGTGTGCTCGATTTTTTTTTTTATACCTGTCAGCAACGGGTGTGGCTGAAATAGCCGAATCGACTAATTTGAAGGAGTGTCCACATACTTTTGTATATATAGTGTATAACAATGTGAGGCAACATCCCTGTTCACAGAGTTGGTTAACACAGGCTTAGAAGATATATGTTTCGTTCTTTAATCTAATATCAGTCAGTTAACATTACCTTCATGAATTGCTTTTTTTTTAAATTACGCTTCAAAACTCACAAAAAGTGATGATGGTGACATTAGCTGATTAAGATAATCTTAATGAGATAATCTCAAAACGTATAAGATATCCACAGCCTATGTTTACCACATACCTTATTTACAGCGTTTATCCAAAAACCCTACAAAACATTTTTTCATAGGTTTTGTCAACAACGAACAATGGCGGAGTTAGTGCCTACAAAAAGACGCCATTAGGGTTAGTGCCTACAAAAAGACGCCATTAGGGTTAGTGCCTACAAAAAGACGCCATTAGGGTTAGTGCCTACAAAAAGACGCCATTAGGGTTAGTGCCTACAAAAAGACGCCATTAGGGTTTGAATACATTTTCAGGTTGAATATTTATCTCGAGCCCAAGTCAACCAATCTGCGTTCGCCTTGCTCTGACGTGGTCTTCTTCTTTCCCGCCTGAGCCAATCAGCCGCCGTGTTGTTGTTTCTCAGCTACTAGTGGGTTTGTTTGGGTTTAAAGAGCTGTTTGGTAAACGGGAAAGACACGAACGACAAAAAAAAAATGAGCATCGTTCACAAATAAGTAAGATTATCGTTGTAAATAAGTAAGATGTTCTTTCTATGCGTGTTTCTACTGAGATTGCATCGACATTGTACATTTCCTTACCTGTCTGCTAGCTACGTTACGTTCATTTAGCTAGCCCGTTAGAGCATCCAAACCAAAACAGTCAATACATCAATATAATCACCTTTCTCACAGACTAGGGATTGTGTTAGGTTGAAACGTTAACACTTGTTTAACTTATCCAAGGAACCGTCGTTTGATATCAAAGTCAGACCAGTGGCCCGCTAATGTTTTGCTAGCGAGGCTTTTTGTCCATTCAGCCTGCAACAATAGAACGGTGCTTCATTCACCAACCAGCCTCAGTCCTAGCAGCAAGCCTCCCGGACCAGACAGCTAGAAAGACCAGGCTCTGGTAGTATTTATTCAGAAAGACAGAGCTGGAGACAGTATTTCCTTCCTCTGTCACTGGGTCTGTGTAGGTAGAGCAGGTGGCTTGTCAGGGTCTGTGGTTGTAAGGGGATGGAAGGTCAGAGTCTGGATTCTAGAAGTTAGCATGTTGATTTATCTCCAACAGGGTGGGTGTGTTTATCTCTAACAGGGTGGGTGTGTTTATCTCTAGCAGGGTGGGTGTGTTTATCTCTAGCAGGGTGGGTGTGTTTATCTCCAGCAGGGTGGGTGTGTTTATCTCCAACAGGGTGGGTGTGTTTATCTCCTACAGGGTGGGTGTGTTTATCTCCAACAGGGTGGGTGTGTTTATCTCCTACAGGGTGGGTGTGTTTATCTCCTACAGGGTGGGTGGGTGTGTTTATCTCCAACAGGGTGGGTGTGTTTATCTCCAACAGGGTGGGTGTGTTTATCTCCAGCAGGGTGGGTGTGTTTATCTCCTACAGGGTGGTTGTTTATCTCCAACAGGGTGGGTGTGTTTATCTCCAACAGGGTGGGTGTGTTTATCTCCTTCATGGTGGGTGTGTTTATCTCCAACAGGGTGGGTGTGTTTATCTCCTTCAGGGTGGGTTTGTTTATCTCCTTCAGGGTGGGTGTGTTTATCTCTCCAGCAGGGTGGGTGTGTTTATCTCCACTGCAGGGTGGGTGTGTTTATCTCCCTACAGGGTGGGTGTGTTTATCTCCAACAGGGTGGGTGTGTTTATCTCCTACAGGGTGTGTGTTTAACTCCTTCCAGGGGTGGGTGTGTTTATCTCCTTCAGGGTGGGTGTGTTTATCTCCTTCAGGGTGGGTGTGTTTATCTCCTTCAGGGTGGGTGTGTTTATATCCTTCAGGGTGGGTGTGTTTATCTCCTACAGGGTGGGTGTGTTTATCTCCTACAGGGTGGGTGTGTTTATCTCCTACAGGGTGGGTGTGTATATCTCCTACAGGGTGGGTGTGTATATCTCCAACAGGGTGGGTGTGTTTATCTCCTACAGGGTGGGTGTGTTTATCTCCTACAGGGTGGGTGTGTTTATCTCCACCAACAGGGTGGGTGTGTTTATCTCCTCCACAGGGTGGGTGTGTTTATCTCCATCAGGGTGGGTGTGTTTATCTCCAACAGGGTGGGTGTGTTTATCTCCTACAGGGTGGGTGTGTTTATCTCCTACAGGGTGGGTGTGTTTATCTCCTACAGGGTGGGTGTGTTTATCTCCAACAGGGTGGGTGTTGTTTATCTCCTACAGGGTGGGTGTGTTTATCTCCTACAGGGTGGGTGTGTTTATCTCCAACAGGGTGGGTGTGTTTATCTCCTACAGGGTGGGTGTGTTTATCTCCTACAGGGTGGGTGTGTTTATCTCCAACAGGGTGGGTGTGTTTATCTCCAACAGGGTGTGTTTATCTCCTACAGGGTGGGTGTGTTTATCTCCTACAGGGTGTGTTTATCTCCAACAGGGTGGGTGTGTTTATCTCCAACAGGGTGGGTGTGTTTATCTCCTTCAGGGTGGGTGTGTTTATCTCCAACAGGGTGGGTGTGTTTATCTCCATCTCCAGCAGGGTGGGTGTGTTTATCTCCATCTCCAGCAGGGTGGGTGTGTTTATCTTCCAACAGGGTGGGTGTGTTTATCTCCAACAGGGTGTGTTTATCTCCTACAGGGTGTGTTTATCTCCTACAGGGTGGGTGTGTTTATCTCCAACAGGGTGGGTGTGTTTATCTCCTTCAGGGTGGGTGTGTTTATCTCCTTCAGGGTGGGTGTGTTTATCTCCAACAGGGTGGGTGTGTTTATCTCCTACAGGGTGGGTGTGTTTATCTCCTACAGGGTGGGTGTGTTTATCTCCTACAGGGTGGGTGTGTTTATCTCCTACAGGGTGGGTGTGTTTATCTCCTTCAGGGTGGGTGTGTTTATCTCCTTCAGGGTGGGTGTGTTTATCTCCTTCAGGGTGGGTGTGTTTATCTCCTTCAGGGTGGGTGTGTTTATCTCCAACAGGGTGGGTGTGTTTATCTCCATCTCAGGGTGGGTGTGTTTATCTCCTACAGGGTGGTGGTGTGTTTATCTCCAACAGGGTGGGTGGTGTGTTTATCTCCTACAGGGTGGGTGTGTTTATCTCCTTCAGGGTGGGTTTGTTTATCTCCTTCAGGGTGGGTGTGTTTATCTCGTTCAGGGTGGGTGTGTTTATCTCCAACAGGGTGGGTGGGTGTGTTTATCTCCAACAGGGTGGGTGGGTGTGTTTATCTCCTTCAGGGTGGGTGTGTTTATCTCCAACAGGGTGGGTGTGTTTATCTCCTTCAGGGTGGGTGTGTTTATCTCCTTCAGGGTGGGTGTGTTTATCTCCAACAGGGTGGGTGTGTTTATCTCCAACAGGGTGGGTGGGTGTGTTTATCTCCAACAGGGTGGGTGGGTGTGTTTATCTCCAACAGGGTGGGTGGTGTGTTTATCTCCTTCAGGGTGGGTGTGTTTATCTCCAACAGGGTGGGTGTGTTTATCTCCTTCAGGGTGGGTGTGTTTATCTCCAACAGGGTGGGTGTGTTTATCTCCAACAGGGTGGGTGGGTGTGTTTATCTCCAACAGGGTGGGTGGGTGTGTTTATCTCCTTCAGGGTGGGTGTGTTTATCTCCTTCAGGGTGGGTGTGTTTATCTCCTACAGGGTGGGTGTGTTTATCTCCAACAGGGTGGGTGTGTTTATCTCCTACAGGGTGGGTGTGTTTATCTCCTACAGGGTGGGTGTGTTTATCTCCAACAGGGTGGGTGTGTTTATCTCCAACAGGGTGGGTGTGTTTATCTCCTACAGGGTGGGTGTGTTTATCTCCTTCAGGGTGGGTGTGTTTATCTCCTTCAGGGTGGGTGTGTTTATCTCCTACAGGGTGGGTGTGTTTATCTCCTTCAGGGTGGGTGTGTTTATCTCCTTCAGGGTGGGTGTGTTTATCTCCTACAGGGTGGGTGTGTTTATCTCCTACAGGGTGGGTGTGTTTATCTCCTTCAGGGTGGATGTGTTTATCTCCTTCTCAGGGTGGGTGTGTTTATCTCCATCTCCAGCAGGGTGGGTGTGTTTATCTCCATCTCCAGCAGGGTGGGTGTGTTTATCTCCAACAGGGTGGGTGTGTTTATCTCCTACAGGGTGGGTGTGTTTATCTCCTACAGGGTGGGTGTGTTTATCTCCTACAGGGTGGGTGTGTTTATCTCCAGCAGGGTGGGTGTGTTTATCTCCTTCAGGGTGGGTGTGTTTATCTCCAACAGGGTGGGTGTGTTTATCTCCTTCAGGGTGGGTGTGTTTATCTCCTTCAGGGTGGGTGTGTTTATATCCTTCAGGGTGGGTGTGTTTATCTCCTTCAGGGTGTGTTTATCTCCAACAGGGTGTGTTTATCTCCTACAGGGTGGGTGTGTTTATCTCCAACAGGGTGTGTTTGTTTATCTCCTACAGGGTGTGTTTATCTCCAACAGGGTGGGTGTGTTTATCTCCAACAGGGTGGGTGTGTTTATCTCCAACAGGGTGGGTGTGTTTATCTCCTACAGGGTGGGTGTGTTTATCTCCTACAGGGTGGGTGTGTTTATCTCCAACAGGGTGTGTGTTTATCTCCAACAGGGTGGGTGTGTTTATCTCCAACAGGGTGGGTGTGTTTATCTCCAACAGGGTGGGTGTGTTTATCTCCAACAGGGTGGGTGTGTTTATCTCCTACAGGGTGGGTGTGTTTATCTCCTACAGGGTGGGTGTGTTTATCTCCTACAGGGTGGGTGTGTTTATCTCCAACAGGGTGGGTGTGTATATCTCCAACAGGGTGGGTGTGTTTATCTCCAACAGGGTGAGTGTGTTTATCTCCAACAGGGTGGGTGTGTTTATCTCCAACAGGGTGGGTGTGTTTATCTCCAACAGGGTGAGTGTGTTTATCTCCAACAGGGTGTGTTTATCTCCAACAGGGTGTGTTTATCTCCAACAGGGTGTGTTTATCTCCTACAGGGTGGGTGTGTTTATCTCCAACAGGGTGGGTGTGTTTATCTCCTACAGGGTGAGTGTGTTTATCTCCAACAGGGTGTGTTTATCTCCAACAGGGTGGGCGTGAGTACCAGCCGGCCCCGAGGTCATGGAGGTTCGTGTTGGCGGCTTGGTGTTCAGCTCCAGGTTTGACTCTGGAAACCTGGGCCGCGTGGAGAAGGTTGAGTCCTTCCCGTCCGACACCGCCTGTCCCACTTCCACAACCCTTAGCAACGCCCCCGACTACGAGTTTAATGTCTGGACGCGTCCTGACTGTGCCGGGACAGAACACGAGAATGGAAACAGGTAACCTAGCAACTCGCACGCGCACACACACAATTGGACTGGCTTCCCTGTGGCTCAGTTGGTAGAGCATTGTGTGTGCAACTCCAGGGTTGTGGGTTCGATTCCCACGGGAGGCCAGTACAAAAAAAAATGAAATGTATGCACTCACTACTGTAATTCGCTCTGCAGACTACATCCTCCTCTGTGCTCTGCAGACTACAGCCTCCTCTGGGCTCTGCAGACTACAGCCTCCTCTGGGCTCTGCAGACTACAGCCTCCTCTGTGCTCTGCAGACTACAGCCTCCTCTGTGCTCTGCAGACTACAGCCTCCTCTGTGCTCTGCAGACTACAGCCTCCTCTGGGCTCTGCAGACTACAGCCTCCTCTGGGCTCTGCAGAATACATCCTCCTCTGTGCTCTGCAGACTACAGCCTCCCCTGGGCTCCTCAGACTACAGCCTCCCCTGGGCTCTGCAGACTACAGCCTCCTCAGAATACAGCCTCCTCTGGGCTCTGCAGACTACAGCCTCCCCTGGACTCTGCAGACTACAGCCTCCTCTGGGCTCTGCAGACTACAGCCTCCTCTGGGCTCTGCAGAATACAGCCTCCTCTGCAGAATACAGCCTCCCCTGGGCTCTGCAGAATACAGCCTCCTCTGGGCTCTGCAGAATACAGCCTCCTCTGCAGAATACAGCCTCCCCTGGGCTCTGCAGAATACAGCCTCCTCTGGGCTCTACAGACTACATCCTCCTCTGGGCTCTGCAGACTACAGCCTCCTCTGTGCTCTGCAGACTACATCCTCCTCTGGGCTCTGCAGACTACAGCCTCCTCAGACTACAGCCTCCTCTGTGCTCTGCAGACTACAGCCTCCTCTGGGCTCTGCAGACTACAGCCTCCTCTGTGCTCTGCAGACTACAGCCTCCTCTGGGCTCTGCAGACTACAGCCTCCTCAGACTACAGCCTCCTCTGTGCTCTGCAGACTACAGCCTCCTCTGGGCTCTGCAGACTACAGCCTCCTCAGACTACAGCCTCCCCTGGGCTCTGCAGACTACAGCCTCCTCTGGGCTCTGCAGACTACAGCCTCCTCAGACTACAGCCTCCCCTGGGCTCGGCAGACTACAGCCTCCATTGGGCTCGGCAGACTACAGCCTCCCCTGGGCTCTGCAGACTACATCCTCCCCTGGGCTCTGCAGACTACAGCCTCCTCTGGGCTCTGCAGACTACAGCCTCCTCTGGGCTCTGCAGACTACAGCCTCCTCTGTGCTCTGCAGACTACAGCCTCCTCTGGGCTCTGCAGACTACAGCCTCCTCTGGGCTCTGCAGACTACAGCCTCCTCTGTGCTCTGCAGACTACAGCCTCCTCTGTGCTCTGCAGACTACAGCCTCCTCTGGGCTCTGCAGACTACAGCCTCCTCTGTGCTCTGCAGACTACAGCCTCCTCTGGGCTCTGCAGACTACATCCTCCTCTGGGCTCTGCAGACTACAGCCTCCTCAGACTACATCCTCCTCTGGGCTCGGCAGACTACAGCCTCCCCTGGGCTCTGCAGACTACAGCCTCCTCAGACTACAGCCTCCCCTGTGCTCTGCAGACTACAGCCTCCCCTGGGCTCTGCAGACTACAGCCTCCCCTGGGCTCTGCAGACTACAGCCTCCCCTGTGCTCCTCAGACTACAGCCTCCCCAGACTACATCCTCCTCTCTGTGCTCTGCAGACTACATCCTCCTCAGACTACAGCCTCCTCTGACTACAGCCTCCTCAGACTACAGCCTCCTCTGACTACAGCCTCCTCTCTGTGCTCTGCAGGTCCTGGTTCTTCTTCAGTGTGCGTGGTGCTGTACCGGGGCGCCTGCTGAAGGTCAACATAATGAATATGAACAAGCAGAGCAAACTGTACAACCAGGGGATGGCTCCTCTGGTCAAGACTGTTCCTGGTAGGACTCGCTGGGAGAGAGTACGGGACAGACCCACATACGAGGTACGCACACATTATACTACTATATACACATTATAACACTATACACGCTGGGAGAGAGTACGGGACAGACCCACATACGAGGTACGCACACATTATACTACTATATACACGCTGGGAGAGAGTACGGGACAGACCCACATACGAGGTACGCACACATTATACTACTATATACACATTATAACACTATACACGCTGGGAGAGAGTACGGGACAGACCCACATACGAGGTACGCACACATTATACTACTATATACACATTATAACACTATACACGCTGGGAGAGAGTACGGGACAGACCCACATACGAGGTACGCACACATTATACTACTATATACACACATTATACTACTATATATACACATTATACCACTATATACACGCATTATACCACTATATACACATTATACCACTATACACGCTGGGAGAGAGTACGGGACAGACCCACATACGAGGTACGCACACATTATACTACTATATACACACATTATACTACTATATATACACATTATAGCACTATACACGCATTATACCACAATATACACACATTATACCACTATATACACATTATACCACTATATACACATTATACCACTATACACGCATTATAACACTATACACACATTATACCACTATACAGACATTATACTACTATATATACATTATACCACTATATACACATTATACTACTATATACACGCTGGGAGAGAGTACGGGACAGACCCACATACGAGGTACGCACACATTATACTACTATATACACATTATAACACTATACACGCTGGGAGAGAGTACGGGACAGACCCACATACGAGGTACGCACACATTATACTACTATATACACATTATACTACTATATATACACATTATACTACTATATACACACATTATACCACAATATACACACATTATACCACTATATACACATTATACCACTATATACACATTATACCACTATACACGCATTATAACACTATACACACATTATACCACTATACACACATTATACTACTATATATACATTATACCACTATATACACATTATACTACTATATATTCGCTGGGAGAGAGTACGGGACAGACCCACATACGAGGTAGCACACATTATACTACTATATACACACATTATACTACTATATACACACATTATACCACAATATACACACATTATACCACTATATACACATTATACCACTATATACACATTATACCACTATACACGCATTATAACACTATACACACATTATACCACTATACACACATTATACTACTATATACACATTATACTACTATATATACCACTATATACACACATTATACCACTATACACGCTGGGAGAGAGTACGGGACAGACCCACATACGAGGTACGCACACATTATACTACTATATACACACATTATACTACTATATATACACATTATACCACTATACACGCATTATAACACTATACACACATTATACCACTATACACACAATATACTACTATATACACATTATACTACTATATATACCACTATATACACACATTATACCACTATACACGCTGGGAGAGAGTACGGGACAGACCCACATACGAGGTACGCACACATTATACTACTATATACACATTATAACACTATACTCGCTGGGAGAGAGTACGGGACAGACCCACATACGAGGTACGCACACATTATACTACTATATACACATTATAACACTATACACGCTGGGAGAGAGTACGGGACAGACCCACATACGAGGTACGCACACATTATACTACTATATACACGCTGGGAGAGAGTACGGGACAGACCCACATACGAGGTACGCACACATTATACTACTATATACACATTATAACACTATACACGCTGGGAGAGAGTACGGGACAGACCCACATACGAGGTACGCACACATTATACTACTATATACACATTATACTACTATATATACACATTATACTACTATATACACACATTATACCACAATATACACACATTATACCACTATATACACATTATACCACTATATACACATTATACCACTATACACGCATTATAACACTATACACACATTATACCACTATACACACATTATACTACTATATATACATTATACCACTATATACACATTATACTACTATATATTCGCTGGGAGAGAGTACGGGACAGACCCACATACGAGGTAGCACACATTATACTACTATATACACACATTATACTACTATATACACACATTATACCACAATATACACACATTATACCACTATATACACATTATACCACTATATACACATTATACCACTATACATGCATTATAACACTATACACACATTATACCACTATACACACATTATACTACTATATACACATTATACTACTATATATACCACTATATACACACATTATACCACTATACACGCTGGGAGAGAGTACGGGACAGACCCACATACGAGGTACGCACACATTATACTACTATATACACACATTATACTACTATATATACACATTATACCACTATACACGCATTATAACACTATACACACATTATACCACTATACACACAATATACTACTATATACACATTATACTACTATATATACCACTATATACACACATTATACCACTATACACGCTGGGAGAGAGTACGGGACAGACCCACATACGAGGTACGCACACATTATACTACTATATACACACATTATACTACTATATACACACATTATACCACTATACACGCATTATAACACTATACACACATTATACCACTATACACACAATATACTATTATATACACATTATACTACTATATATACCACTATATACACACATTATACCACTATACACGCTGGGAGAGAGTACGGGACAGACCCACATACGAGGTACGCACACATTATACTACTATATATACATTATACCACTATATACACATTATACTACTATATAGACACATTATACTACTATATATACATTATACCACTATATACACATTATACTACTATATATTCGCTGGGAGAGAGTACGGGACAGACCCACATACGAGGTAGCACACATTATACTACTATATACACACATTATACTAGTATATACACAATATACCACTATATATACACATTATACTACAATATACACACATTATACCACTATATATACACATTATACTACTATACACACATTATACTACTATATACACACATTATACCACTATATACACATTATACCACTATACACACATTATACCACTATATATACACATTATACCACTATATATACACATTATACTACTATATATACACATTATACTACTATATACACGCTGGGAGAGAGTACGGGACAGACCCACATACGAGGTACGCACATATTATACTACTATATATACATTATACCACTATATACACATTATACCACTATATACACATTATACTACTATATATACCACTATACACACAATATACCACTATATACACATTATACTACTATATATACCACTATATACACAATATACCACTATATACACATTATACTACTATATATACCACTATACACACAATATACCACTATATACACATTATACTACTATATATACAATATACCACTATACACGCATTATACCACTATATACACATTATACCACTA
>NC_059447.1:95790710-95840710 GCF_905237065.1 Salmo salar
ACACACACACACACACACACAGGTACACACACACACACACACACACACAGGTACACACACACACACACAGGTACACACACACACACACCCAGGTACACACACACACACACAGGTACACACACACACACACACAGGTACACACACACACACAGGTACACACACACACACACACACACACAGGTACACACACACACACACACACAGGTACACACACACACACACACACAGGTACACACACACACACACACACACACACACACACACACACACACACACACACACACACAGGTACACACACACACACACACACACACACCATCCTCTGTAGGCAGTGTTTTAACCCTCTCCTCTCTCTCCTCTTGGTCTGTCTGTCTTCTCTTTCAGTTTCAATTCGAGGGTACAGTCACAGGGCTTTATGGGAAACATATGTTAACATTGCCAAAGATAATAAATAAACAATAAAAATGAACAGTAAACGTTACACTCACAGAAGAATAAAGACCTTTCAAATGTCATATTATGTATCTATACAGTCGTGGCCAAAAGTTTGGAGAATTTTCACAAATATTAATTTTCACAAAGTTTGCTGCTTGAGTTCGCATGATGGCAATTTGCATATACTGCAGAATGTTATGTAGAGTGATCAGATTAATTGCAAATAATTGCAAAGTCCCTCTTTGCCATGCAAATGAACTGAATCCCCCAAAAACATTTCCACTGCATTTCAGCCCTGCCACAAAAGGACCAGCTGACATCATGTCAGTGATTCTCTCGTTAACACAGGTGTGAGTGTTATGCAAGAATGGGCTTTGTTGTAACGATGTGCAAATAGTTAAAGTACAAAAGGTAAAATAAATAAACATAAATATGGGTTGTATTTACAATGGTGTTTGTTCTTCACTGGTTGACCTTTTCTTGTGGCAACAGGTCACACATCTTGCTGCTGTGATGGCACACTGTGGTATTTCACCCAGTAGATATGGGAGTTTATCACAATTGGGTTTGTTTTCTAATTCTTTGTGTATCTGTGTAATCTGAGGGAAATATGTGTCTCTAATATGGTCATACATTGGGCAGGAGGTTAGGAAGTGCAGCTCAGTTTCCACCTCGCTTTGTGGGCAGTGTTGCACATAGCCTGTCTTCTCTTGAGAGCCAGGTCTGCCTACGGTGGCCTTTCTCAATAGCAAGGCTATGCTCACTGAGTCTGTACATAGTCAAAGCTTTCCTTAAGTTTGGGTCAGTCACAGTGGTCTGCTATTCTGCCACTGTGTCCTCTCTGTTTAGGGACAAATAGCATTCTAGTTTGCTCTGTTTTTTTGTTAATTCTTTCCAATGTGTCAAGTAATTATCTTTTTGTTTTCTCATGATTTGGTTGGGTCTAATTGTGTTGCTGTCCTGGGGCTCTGTGGGGTCTGTTTGTGTTTGTGAACAGAGCCCCAGGACCAGCTTGCTTAGGAGACTCTTCTCCAGGTTCATCTCTCTGTAGGTGATGGCTTTGTTATGGAAGGACCAGCTTGCTTAGGGGACTCTCCTCCAGGTTCATCTCTCTGTAGGTGATGGCTTTGTTATGGAAGGACCAGCTTGCTTAGGGGACTCTTCTCCGGTTCATCTCTCTGTAGGTGATGCTTTGTTTGCGTACAGGTTCATCTCGTAGGTGATGGCTTTGTTATGGAAGGTTTGGGAATCACTTACTTTAAGATGGTTGTAGAATTTAACGGCTCTTTTCTGGATTTTGATAATTAGCTGGTATCAGCCTAATTATGTTCTGCATTATTTGATGTTTTATGTTGTACACAGAGGATATTCTTTTGGGGTGTTTGTCCCATTTTGTGAATTCTTGGTTGGTGAGCGGACCCCAGACCTCGCAACCATAAAGGGTAATGGGTTCTATAGCTGATTCGAGTATTTTTAGCCAGATCCTAATTGGGATGTCAGATTTTATGTTCCTTTTGATGGCATAGAAGGCCCTTCTTGCCTCGTCTCTCAGATCGTTCACAGCTTTGTGGAAGTTACCTGTGGCGCTGATGTTTAGGCCGAGGTATGTTTAGTTTGTTGTGTGCTCTAGGGCAACGGTGTCCAGATGGAATTTGTATTCGTGGTCCTGGCAACTGGACCTTTTTTGCATCATCATTATTGTAAGGGCCCAGGTCTGTCAGGCCCCAGGTCTGTCAGGGCCCAGATCTGTCAGGGCCCCAGGTCTGTCAGGGCCCCAGGTCTGTCAGGGCCCCAGGTCTGTCAGGGCCCTGTGCAGAAGATCTAGGTGCTGCAATTTTAACCGCACACCTGTTGTTTGTGTACATGGATTTTATAATGTCGTATGTTTTTCCCCTAACACCACTTTCCATCAATTTGTATAGCAGACCCTCAGACCCTCAGACCCTCAGACCCTCAGGCCCTCAGACCCTCAGACCCTCAGACCCTCAGGCCCTCAGACCCTCAGACCCTCAGGCCCTCAGACCCTCAGGCCCTCAGACCCTCAGACCCTCAGACCCTCAGGCCCTCAGACCCTCAGGCCCTCAGACCCTCAGACCCTCAGACCCTCAGGCCCTCAGACCCTCAGACCCTCAGACCCTCAGGCCAAATTGAGTCAAAGGCTTTTTGAAATCAACAAAGCATGAGAAGACTTTGCCTTTGTTTTGGTTTGTTTGTTTGTCAATTAGGGTGCGCAGGGTGAATACGTGGTCTGTCGTACGGTAACTTGCTAAAAAGCTAATTTGACATTTGCTCAGTACATTGTTTCCACTGAGGAAATGTACGAGTCTGATAATGCAGAGGATTTTCCCAAGGTTGCTGTTGACTCATATCCCACCGTAGTTATGTGGGGTCAAATCTCCTGTTTTGTGGATTGGGGTGATCAGTCCTTGGTTCCATGTAAGGGATAAGGGAAGATGCCAGAGCCAAGGATGATGTTAAAGAGTTTAAGTATAGCCAATTGGAATTTGTAGTCTGTATATTCATCTCTCTCCTCTCCCTCTCTCTCCTCTCTCTCTCTCTCTCTCTCTCCCCCCCTCTCTCTCTCTCTCTCTCTCTCCTCTCTCTCCTCTCTCTCTCTCTCTCTCTCCTCTCCCTCTCTCTCCTCTCTCCCTCTCTCTCTCCCTCTCTCCTCTCTTCTCTCTCTCTCTCCCCCTCCCTCTCTCTGTCCCTCCAGTTGTGGTGCCAGTATCTACTTCCACAGGGAGTTGTTGTGTTATTCTCTGGACGGTAACAGAGTGGATCTGCTGACGGTCACCAGCTGTCTCGGCATGCAGGAAGAGAGAGAGCATCGCCTGGACAAACTGTTTCCTGATACAGAGACCCCACGACCTCACCGCTTCGCTGGCAAACAGGTAACACACCCGCACACAGTCACACGGTCACGCACCCGCACACAGTCACGCACCCGCACACAGTCACACACCCGCACACAGTCACACACCCGCACACAGTCACGCACCCGCACACAGTCACGCACCCGCACACAGTCACGCACCCGCACACAGTCACACACCCGCACACAGTCACGCACCCGCACACGGTCACACAGTCATGCACCCGCACCCGCACACAGTCACAAAATGCACACACACCCTGACCACAGGGTGATGTTTAATCAGTAAGGTATAGTCTGTTGATGTGTGTGTGTGTGTGTGTGGTGTGGTGTGTGTGTGTGTGTGTCTCTGTGTGTGTGTGTGTGTGTGTGTGTGTGTGTGTGTGTGTGTGTGTGTGTGTGTGTGTGTGTGTGTGTGTGTGTGTGTGTGTGTGTGTGTGTGTGTGTGTGTGTGTGTAGGTGTTCTTCCTCAGTAGTCGTGTCCACCCAGGGGAGACGCCAGCGTCGTTTGTCTTTAAGGGCTTTTTAAACTTCATCCTGCGTCATGACGACCCCAGAGCTCACACCCTCCGCAACATGTTCGTCTTCAAACTCGTCCCCATGCTGAACCCGGACGGGGTCGTCCGCGGACACTACAGGTACGCTCAACACTACAGGTGCTTTGTGGATCAATATTCAAGACTTTTTGTTAATGTCTCCTTCTCTCACTGTCTCCCTCTCTCACTGTCTCCCTCTCTCACTGTCTCACTGTCTCCCTCTCTCACTGTCTCCCTCTCTCACTGTCTCACTGTCTCACTGTCTCCCTCTCTCACTGTCTCCCTCTCTCACTGTCTCCCTGTCTCACTGTCTCCCTCTCTCACTGTCTCCTTCTCTCACTGTCTCCCTCTCTCAATGTCTCACTGTCTCCCTCTCTCACTGTCTCCCTCTCTCAATGTCTCACTGTCTCCCTCTCTCACTGTCTCCCTCTCTCAATGTCTCACTGTCTCCCTCTCTCACTGTCTCCCTCTCTCACTGTCTCCCTCTCTCAATGTCTCACTGTCTCCCTCTCTCACTGTCTCCCTCTCTCACTCTCTCAATGTCTCACTGTCTCTCTCTCTCACTGTCTCCCTCTCTCACTGTCTCCCTCTCTCACTGTTCTCCCTCTCTCACTGTCTCACTGTCTCCCTCTCTCACTGTCTCCCTCTCTCACTCTCTCAATGTCTCACTGTCTCCCTCTCTCACTGTCTCCCTCTCTCTCTCTCACTGTTCTCCCTCTCTCACTGTCTCCCTCTCTCACTGTCTCCCTCTCTCACTGTCTCCCTCTCTCACTGTCTCCCTCTCTCACTGTCTCCCTCTCTCACTGTCTCCCTCTCTCACTGTCTCCCTCTCTCCCTCTCTCACTGTCTCCCTCTCTCCCTCTCTCCCTCTCTCACTGTCTCCCTCTCTCCCTCTCTCCCTCTCTCACTGTCTCCCTCTCTCACTGTCTCCCTCTCTCACTGTCTCCCTCTCTCCCTGACTCACTGTCTCACTGTCTCCTTCCCCAGGACTGACTCTAGAGGGGTGAATCTGAACAGACAGTATCTGAATCCTAGTCCTGATCTCCACCCTTCCATCTACGCTGCTAAAACACTGCTTCTCTACCACCACACACACAACCGCACCACACACACACACTCCAACACGCACATCAACACACACTCTAACACACACACCTACAACCCACCTCAAGCACCTCCCCTCGGCACCAAACCCACCAATCAGAGCCCTGCCCCACCCCTCACCCCTCTGGAACTCAGCCTCAACCAACGGAACGCTGATAAAGACTCTAACCCCGCCCCCTCGGAGATCGCCATGGTTATGGAGGAGATCGCCTGGGTAACCATGGAGACCGGGAAGAGGGAGGGGCAGGGGGATGGAAGGTGCTGTGAAGACGAGAATGATTCGCAGAGCGTCTCAGAGTCCACGCCCACATCAGTACCTCTGGAGATGTCAGTCACAGCCGGGGAACCAATCCCTGTGCAGGAGGGGGGAGTGGCCTATTACGTGGACCTGCATGGCCACGCTTCCAAACGCGGCTGCTTCATGTACGGCAACAGCCTATCAGACGAAAACCAGCAGGTGAGAGAGAGCGAGGGAGGGAGACTTGGGGAGAGAGAGAGGGAGGGAGACTTGGGGAGAGAGAGAGGGAGGGAGACTTGGAGAGGGAGACTTGGAGAGGGAGACTTGGAGGGGGAGACTTGGAGGGGGAGACTTGGAGGGGGAGACTTGGAGAGGGGAGACTTGGAGAGGGAGACTTGGAGAGAGAGGGAGGGAGACTTGGAGAGAGAGACTTGGAGGGGAGACTTGGAGGGGGAGACTTGGAGGGGGAGACTTGGAGAGGGAGACTTGGAGAGGGAGACTTGGAGGGGGAGACTTGGAGGGGGAGACTTGGAGGGGAGACTTGGAGAGGGAGACTTGGAGAGGGAGACTTGGAGAGAGAGGGAGGGAGACTTGGAGAGAGAGGGAGGGAGACTTGGAGGGGGAGACTTGGAGGGGGAGACTTGGAGGGGGAGACTTGGAGAGGGAGACTTGGAGAGGGAGACTTGGAGGGGGAGACTTGGAGGGGGAGACTTGGAGGGGGAGACTTGGAGGGGGAGACTTGGAGAGGGAGACTTGGAGAGAGAGGGAGGGAGACTTGGAGAGAGAGGGAGGGAGACTTGGAGGGGGAGACTTGGAGGGGGAGACTTGGAGAGGGAGACTTGGAGAGGGAGACTTGGAGAGGGAGACTTGGAGGGGGAGACTTGGAGGGGGAGACTTGGAGGGGGAGACTTGGAGGGGGAGACTTGGAGAGGGAGACTTGGAGAGGGAGACTTGGAGAGAGAGGGAGGGAGACTTGGAGAGAGAGGGAGGGAGACTTGGAGGGGGAGACTTGGAGGGGGAGACTTGGAGGGGGAGACTTGGAGGGGGAGACTTGGAGGGGGAGACTTGGAGAGGGAGACTTGGAGGGGGAGACTTGGAGGGGGGAGACTTGGAGGGGGGAGACTTGGAGGGGGAGACTTGGAGAGGGAGACTTGGAGAGGGGAGACTTGGAGAGAGGGAGACTTGGGGAGAGGGAGACTTGGAGAGGGAGACTTGGAGAGGGAGACTTGGAGGGGGGACTTGGAGGGGGGACTTGGAGAGAGGGAGACTTGGAGAGAGGGAGACTTGGGGAGAGGGAGACTTGGAGAGGGAGACTTGGAGAGGGAGACTTGGGGAGAGGGAGACTTGGAGAGGGGAGACTTGGAGAGGGAGACTTGGAGAGGGAGACTTGGAGAGGGAGACTTGGAGAGGGAGACTTGGAGAGGGAGACTTGGAGAGAGGGAGACTCTTTCGAGGGAGACTCTTTCGAGGGGGAGACTTGGGGAGAGGGAGACTTGGAGAGGGAGACTTGGAGAGAGGGAGACTTGGAGAGAGGGAGACTTGGAGAGAGGGAGACTTGGAGAGGGGGAGACTTGGAGGGGGAGACTTGGAGAGGGAGACTTGGAGAGGGAGACTTGGAGAGGGAGACTTGGGGAGAGGGAGACTTGGAGAGGGGACTTGGAGGGGGACTTGGAGAGAGGAGACTTGGAGGGGGAGACTTGGAGAGGGAGACTTGGAGGGGGAGACTTGGAGAGGGGGACTTGGAGAGAGGGAGACTTGGAGAGAGGGAGACTTGGGGAGAGGGAGACTTGGAGAGGGAGACTTGGAGAGGGAGACTTGGAGAGGGAGACTTGGAGAGGGGAGACTTGGGGAGAGGGGAGACTTGGAGAGGGAGACTTGGAGAGGGAGACTTGGAGAGGGAGACTTGGAGAGGGGAGACTTGGAGAGAGGGAGACTTGGAGAGAGGGAGACTTGGGGAGAGGGAGACTTGGAGAGGGAGACTTGGAGGGGGACTTGGAGAGGGAGACTTGGAGAGGGAGACTTGGAGAGGGAGACTTGGAGAGAGGGAGACTTGGAGAGAGGGGGACTTGGAGAGAGGGAGACTTGGAGAGGGAGACTTGGGGAGAGGGAGACTTGGGGAGAGGGAGACTTGGGGAGAGGGAGACTTGGAGAGAGGGAGACTTGGAGAGAGGGACTTGGGGAGAGAGAGACTTGGAGAGAGACTTGGGAGAATGTAGGGTAGAGGGAAATTGCAGTGTCTCTACATTGGTAAAGAAAGGTTGCCACATTCGGTAGAATTTAACAGAAGAACTTCCGTAGGGTATATTATATCTTCTCCAATTGAATAAAGTTTAATCCACAGAGGAGGAGAGGGAGCTGGGGAGAGGGAGCTGGGGAGAGGGAGCTGGGGAGAGGGAGCTGGGGAGAGGGAGAGGGAGCTGGGGAGAGGGAGAGGGAGCTGGGGAGAGGGAGCTGGGGAGGGGGAGCTGGGGAGAGGGAGCTGGGGAGACGGAGCTGGGCAGGGGGAGCTGGGGAGCTGGGGCGAGGGAGCTGGAGAGAGGGAGAGAGGGCTGGGGAGAGGGAGCTGGGGGGGGAGCTGGAGAGAGGGAGAGAGGGCTGGGGAGAGGGAGCTGGGGGGGGAGCTGGAGAGAGGGCTGGGGAGGGGGAGAGGGAGCTGGAGAGAGGGAGCTGGAGGGAGGGAGAGGGAGGGAGCTGGAGAGAGGGAGCTGGGGAGAGGGAGCTGGGGCGAGGGAGCTGGAGAGAGGGAGAGAGGGCTGGGGAGAGGGAGCTGGGGAGAGGGAGCTGGGGAGGGGGAGCTGGAGAGAGGGAGCTGGAGAGAGGGAGAGAGGGCTGGGGAGAGGGAGCTGGGGAGAGGGAGCTGGGGAGAGGGAGCTGGGGAGAGGGGCGAGGAGCTGGAGAGAGGGAGCTGGAGAGAGGGAGCTGAGAGAGGGAGCTGGAGAGAGGGAGCTGAAGCTGGGAGAACTGAGAGAGGGAGAGGGAGCTGGGGAGAGGGAGAGGGAGCTGGAGAGAGGGAGCTGGAGAGAGGGAGCTGGAGAGAGGGAGCTGGAGAGAGGGAGAGAGGGCTGGGGAGAGGGAGCTGGGGAGAGGGAGCTGGGGAGGGGGAGCTGGAGAGAGGGAGCTGGAGAGAGGGAGAGGGAGAGGGAGCTGGGGAGAGGGAGCTGGAGAGAGGGAGAGAGGGCTGGGGAGAGGGAGCTGGGGAGAGGGAGCTGGGGAGGGGGAGCTGGAGAGAGGGAGCTGGAGAGAGGGAGAGGGAGAGGGAGCTGGGGTGAGGGAGAGGGAGAGGACACATCATATATATATATATAGTCACTCTGCAGAGGGGAACACAGAACATCCTATACAGTGAGGGAAAAAAGTATTTGATCCCCTGCTGATTTTGTACATTTTCCCACTGACAAAGAAATGATCAGTCTATAATTTTAATGGTAGGTTTATTTGAACAGTGAGAGACAAAATAACCAAAAAATCCAGAAAAACGCATGTCAAAAATGTTATAAAATGATTTGCATTTTAATGAGGGAAATAAGTGTTTTCAGAATGTCAGAATGTACCTTCAGTGGTGAATTTATCAAATCTATCGCGTTGAAAAAAGTGTTTTGTTGTTAGGAGCTCTCCTCAAACAATAGCATGGCATTTTTTCGCAGTAATAGCTACTGTAAATTGGACAGTGCAGTTATATTAACAAGAATTTAAGCTTTCCGACGATATAAGACACTTCTATGTACCGACATTTGTTGTTACTCTAAAATCTGCGATCTTGATATAACCTCGTAAAACTGACCATCCTACCGATCCTTGACTTCGGCGATGTCATTTACAAAATAGCCTCCAACACTCTACTCAGCAAATTGGATGCAGTCTATCACAGTGCCATCCGTGTTCTCACCAAAGCCCCTTATACCACCCACCATTGATACTGTACGCTCTCGTTGGCTGGCCCTCGCTTCATACTCATCGCCAAACCCACTGGCTACAGGTCATCTACAAGTCTTTGCTAGGTAAAGCCCCGCCTTATCTCAGCTCACTGGTCACAATAGCAGCACCCACCCGTAGCACGCGCTCCAGCAGGTATATCTCACTGGTCATCCCCAAAGCCAACACCTCCTTCGGCCACCTTTCCTTCCAGTTCTCTGCTGCCAATGACTGGAACGAACTGCAAAAATCTCTGAAGCTGGAGACTCATATCTCCCTCACTAACTTTAAGCACCAGCTGTCAGAGCAGCTCACAGATCACTGCACCTGCACATAGCCCATCTGTAAACAGCCCACCCAACTACCTCATCCCCATATTGTTATTTATTTTTTTGCACCCCAGTATCTCTACTTGCACATCATCTTCTGCACATCTATCACTCCAGTGTTTTAATTGCTATATTGTAATTATTTCGCCATTATGGCCTATTTATTGCCTTACCTCCCTTATCCTACCTCATTTGCACACACTGTATATAGACTTTTTCTACTGTATTATTGACTGTATGTTTGTTTATTCCATGTGTAACTCTGTGTTGTTGTTTGTGTCGCACTGCTTTGCTTTATCTTGGCCAGGTCGCAGTTGTAAACGAGAACTTGTTCTCAACTAGCCGACCTGGTTAAATAAAGGACTTGTTCTCAACTAGCCTACCTGGTTAAATAAAGGACTTGTTCTCAACTCCCCAAAAATTACGCGCAGCACGATTTACGACCGTCCCGTTGACGGAACGCCGATCCTTAAGAAGTTTTAACATCCACATTGAGCAGTGAGGTTGGGCGATAGGACCCGCAGGAGAGAGAGTCTTTATTATTATTCAATATCAATGAAATGGAGCCCTGTGTTAAGGATAGAGAGAGGATTAATCAAGAGCGTGGCTAATTTATCCAGAAACTTCTTATAAAATTATATTGAGTACCCATCTGGTCCAGGACATTTACCACCTTGCATTGCACGTGCTGCTTCTGAAGTCTCTCTTCAATGGTTCCTTCAATTGAAGCTTGGAGACTGAATCAATTTTTGGAATAGTTAGATTATTTTTTAAAAATATCGAGTTGAGGGGGCAGTAGTCTTTTCAGAAGTGTATAAAGAGGCATAGAAGTCCTTAAACTTGTTATTTATTCGCTGGGGGTGTATTGTTGCACCTGTAGGTGTTTTGATCAACAAATTTCTAAAATTCAGAAGAAGACTGGCAAAAGTTGATGAGAAAGCAATTTACTTGCCTTGTCACCATACTCATAGTGAGTGTGTCGAGATTTACCCTCGATTTGGCCTGGTGACAAGGTATTGAATTCAGCTTGTGAAGAGAGTCGATCCCTGTGCACATTCGGGGATGGTGAGGTAGCGTAAGTATTGTCTGACTGTAAAAGACGAGTTGTCAGTTGCAGGCCTTATTAAAAGGTCTCCCACAGAACAGATGCTGAAATGTCAGGGATGTTGTTAGCAGCTATAAAAACATAAAACTGAGCGGTCAGAAAGTTGACAACTTTCATCGGACCGCGTGCGAGTATTAAAACGCCAAGGTACACGAGGCTCAGTCCCACCACCAACTGATAGCTCTAAAGTCAGAAGGGGCGTGATCAGATATGACTATGGAATTGCATGAGCGTACAGAGGAAAGAAATATATTTGTCTAAGAAGAAGTAGTCAACACTCTTAAGTGTGATGGACACGGGAGAAAAATGAATATTCCCTACTGGATTGAAAATACACCTTAGAACGTGTGCTAATTTTGGAGGAACAATCCAAAGTAGGATTAAGCCAGCAATTAAAATCGCCTCCCTAGATTAATGTGTGAGGTCATATCTGGAAGTGAAGACAAAGGCATGGTAAAAATAAAAAATAAATCGTCATCCCATTTTGGCACATAGATACTGGCAAGGATCAAAGGAGTATTATAGATTCTGTCAGTGACAGTAATATATCTGCCATTGGCATCTGAAGTAACCTTGGAGGAAACAATTTGTGTATCAGAATTTGCAGCTTCCCTCGATTTATTTTGAAAAATGAAGTGATAAAGTTACCCTACCTAGCCTTTTCACAATGTAAAGTGATCTGAAACTCTCAGATGGGTCTCTTGTAAGAAAGCAATCTGTGTTGAAGATGATGAAGTACTCTACTACGTTTTGACTGGTTGGTTCAAACCTTTTACAGTTCTAACTAGACAGCGTAACTCCCAGTCGACGGCCCTATTAGCTTGTTGAGTCCTTTGGAAGAAGAGGAATTGAGTGTAGCCTTTTAAATGTAAGTGGAAGACTGAAACAAGAAATAACAAACCACTACTTCCCACCCGCTGAAGCGTCTTCCCAAACAAGTCCCGTCCCGTCCCCCCAGTATACAAGCTCCTAAATACTCTCCAGGAAACATACTGGTTCAGTAGCTAGGCTAAACTCTTACCAAGCGCAGCATTGTGACAGTTATATTATAAAAGAGGAAAAAAAGATATGAAAAGATTATTGAAAGCACAGTTTACCAATAGTGCCAAGTAGAGCGACAACAGGGTGTTAAATGAAATAACATGGGCAGCATGACAGCTTATGGCCTCGACAAAATAAAAGGAAACTGTTCCACAAGCCTACATAGAAAACAATGAAAAAATAACAAACAAAAAAAAAATATATATTAATTAATATTAATATTATATTATATAAGCAGTTGCCGTACCAGGCAGTGATGCAATCAGTCAGGATGCTCTCGATGGTGCAGCTGTAGAACCTTTTGAGGATCTGAGGACCCATGCCAAATCTTTTCAGTCTCCTGAGGGGAAAAGGTTTTGTCGTGCCCTCTTCACGACTGTCTTGGTGTGTTTGGACCATGTTAGTTTGTTGGTGATGTGGACACCAAGGAACTTGAAGCTCTCAACCTGCTCCACTGTTGTGTCGTCGGCAAATTGAATAATGGTGTTGGAGTCGTGCCTGACCGTGCAGTCATGAGTGAACAGGGAGTACAGGAGGGGGCTGAGCACGCACCCCTGAGGGACCCCCGTGTTGAGGGTCAGAGTGGTGGATGTGGTGTTGCCTACCCTCACCACCTGGGGGCAGCCCGTCAGGAAGTCCAGGATCCAGTTGCAGAGGGAGGTGTTTAGTCCCAGGGTCCTTAGCTTAGTGATGAGCTTTGAGGGTACTATGGTGTTGAACGCTGAGCTGTAATCAATGAACAGCATTCTCACATAGGTGTTCCTTTTGTCCAGGTGGGAAAGGGCAGTGTGGAGTGGCAATAGAGATTGCATCATCTGTGGATCTGCTGCATGTTTCGGAAGGAAGCACAGCAATAGCAGTCAAGCTGTCGACTAGACTGATGTTTTAAATAACGGAAATATGACTGTTTACTCAATTAGTGGCTGTGTTCGCTTGCTGACGAAAGTTCAGTAGTTGAATGTGGCCTTCTTATGTCAAGTCCTGTTTACAGAGATTATATTTAAACTAAAATGGCGGTGGAAGAAATGGCAACAGTTTTATGATAGTCTAACCAAATGTGCGATTATGTGTTTTTTTTCGCGTTATTTGTAATTTATTTTGTACATAATGTTTCTGCCACCGTATCTTACGGCAGAAAATAGCTTCTGGATTTCAGGACAGCGATCACTCACCTCGGATTAGACAAAGATATTTTCTTCAACAAGCAGGAAGCACAGGATATACTGCGAATACCCGACAAGGCCGACATTCCCGTTATTGGCAAGAGAAAGAGACTCGGGTACAGAGGACACAGAGCCGGATGCCTCGTGAGGACCCGCAGAAGGCGAGTGGGAAAGCTGCCGTTACCGTCAATATTACTCGTACAATCATTGGACAATAAATTAGACGAGGTACGATCACGAATATCCTACCAACGGGACATCAAAAACTGTAACATCTTATGTTTCACGGAATCGTGGCTGAATGACGACATGGATATTCAGCTAGCGGGATATATGCTGCACCGGCAAGATGGAACAGCACACTCCGTTAAGACGAGGGGCATAGTTACTTTAACTATATATTCATGTACATACTACCTAAAGTAACTATGCATATATGATGAACAGAAAGTAGCAGCAGCGTAAAAGAGGGGTTGGGGGTGGCGGGACAATACAAATAGTCCGGGTAACCATTTGATTACCTGTTCAGGAGTCTTATGGCTTGGGGGGTAACAAGCTGTTGAGAAGCCTTTTGGTCCTAGACTTGGCGGTCCGGTACCGCTTGCCATGCGGTAGCAGAGAGAACAGTCTATGACTGGGGTGGCTGGAGTCTTTGACAATTTTTAGGGCCTTCCTCTGACACCGCCTGGTATAGAGGTCCTGGATGGCAGGAAGCTTGGCCCCAGTGATGTACTGGGCCGTACGCACTACCCTCTGTAGTGCCTTGCGGACAGTTGCCATACCAGGCAGTGATGCAACCAGTCAGGATGCTCTCGATGGTGCAGCTGTAGAAAAGTTTGAGGATCTGAGGACCCCATGCCAAATCTTTTTAGTTTCCTGAGGGGGAATAGGCTTTGTCGTGCCCTCTTTACGACTGTCTTGGTGTGTTTTGGACCATTCTAGTTTAGCCCGACTAACCGGTGTCCCCGCGCATTGGCTAACCGGGCTATCTGCATTGTGTCCCACCACCCACCAACCCCTCTTTTACGCTGCTGCTACTCTCTGTTCATCATATATGCATAGTCACTTTAACCATATCTACATGTACATACTACCTCAATCAGCCTGACTAACCGGTGTCTGTATGTAGCCTCTCTACTGTATATAGCCTCTCTACTGTATATAGCCTCTCTACTGTATATAGCCTCTCTACTGTATATAGCCTCTCTACTGTATATAGCCTCTACTGTATATAGCCTCTCTACTGTATATAGGCTCTCTACTGTATATAGCCTCTCTACTGTATATAGCCTCTCTACTGTATATAGCCTCTCTACTGTATATAGCCTCCCTACTGTATATATCCTCTCTACTGTATATAGCCTCTCTACTGTATATAGCCTCTCTACTGTATATAGCCTCTCTACTGTATATAGCCTCTCTACTGTATATAGCCCCTCTACTGTATATAGCCCCTCTACTGTATATAGCCTCTACTGTATATAGCCTCTCTACTGTATATAGCCCCTCTACTGTATATAGCCTCTCTACTGTATATAGCCCCTCTACTGTATATAGCCCCTCTACTGTATATCGTCTCTACTGTATATATCCTCTCTACTGTATATAGCCTCTCTACTGTATATAGCCTCTCTACTGTATATAGCCTCTCTACTGTATATAACCTCTCTACTGTATATAGCCTCTCTACTGTATATAGCCTGTCTTTTTACTGTTGTTTTTTATTTCTTTACTTACCTATTGTTCACCTAATACCTATTTGTTTTACTTAAAAATGGCACAGTTGGTTAGGGCCTGTAAGGAAGCATTTCACCCGTTGTGTTCGGCGCACGTGACAAATAAACTTTGATTTGATCACTTCTTTCACTGTACAAAGAGAAAAGAGATGAAAAACCTTTCTTCGGATATTCTGTTGTTCAAGGCAACCGAAACTGTCAGGAGCAGACAGATATGTCAGGAGCAGACGGATATGTCAGGAGCAGACGGATATGTCAGGAGCAGACAGATATGTCAGGAGCAGACAGATATGTCAGGAGCAGACAGATATGCCAGGAGCAGACGGATATGTCAGGAGCAGACGGATATGTCAGGAGCAGACGGATATGTCAGGAGCAGACAGATATGTCAGGAGCAGACAGATATGCCAGGAGCAGACAGATATGTCAGGAGCAGACAGATATGGCTGCCTCTTCAGTTGGTAGCTCGTTCAGGAAAATCCAAGGCTTTGCTGCGGCCTACTTCAGCAATTCTTCCATTCAGCAATTCACTGCCATTTTATTAATGTTTTCCGAAGAGCAAAGAGATATGAAACTATGCAAACAATACTTAGTAAAGTGAAATTAATTAAAAGATAAATTAAACTGTGTTATAAATTAAGTTTGTCACAACTTGGCGGAGCTCTGGGAAACGTGTGTTTACGTCATTCGTGACCCCGGAAATCCCCTACCTGGTCTTGTTTGGTACCTTAATGCTGACGTGTGTGTGTGTGTGTGTGTGTGTGTGTGTGTGTGTAGGTGGAGAACATGTTGTACCCTAAGCTGATAGCTATGAACTCCGCCCACTTTGACTTCCATGGTTGTAACTTCTCGGAGAAGAACATGTACGCTCGCGACAAGAGAGACGGCCAGAGCAAAGAGGGCAGCGGACGCGTGGCCATGCACAAAGCTATAGGACTACTACACAGGTAATATCACTACGCACAAAGCTATAGGACTACTACACAGGTAATATCACTACGCACAAAGCTATAGGACTACTACACAGGTAATATCACTACGCACGAAGCTATAGGACTACTACACAGGTAATATCACTACGCACAAAGCTATAGGACTACTACGCAGGTAATATCACTACGCACAAAGCTATAGGACTACTACACAGGTAATATCACTACGCACAAAGCTATAGGACTACTACACAGGTAATATCACTACGCACAAAGCTATAGGACTACTACACAGGTAATATCACTACGCAGGTAATATCACTACACAGGTAATATCACTACGCACGAAGCTATAGGACTACTACACAGGTAATATCACTACGCACAAAGCTATAGGACTACTACACAGGTAATATCACTACGCACGAAGCTATAGGACTACTACACAGGTAATATCACTACGCACAAAGCTATAGGACTACTACACAGGTAATATCACTACGCAGGTAATATCACTACGCACGAAGCTATAGGACTACTACACAGGTAATATCACTACGCACAAAGCTATAGGACTACTACACAGGTAATATCACTACGCACAAAGCTATAGGACTACTACACAGGTAATATCACTACGCAGGTAATATCACTACGCACGAAGCCGTAGGACTACTGCACAGGTAATATCACTACGCACAAAGCTATAGGACTACTGCACAGGTAATATCACTACGCACAAAGCTATAGGACTACTACACAGGTAATATCACTACGCACAAAGCTATAGGACTACTACACAGGTAATATCACTACGCAGGTAATATCACTACGCATGAAGCTATAGGACTACTACACAGGTAATATCACTACACAGGTAATATCACTACGCACAAAGCTATAGGACTACTACGCAGGTAATATCACTACGCACGAAGCTATAGGACTACTACACAGGTAATATCACTACGCACAAAGCTATAGGACTACTACACAGGTAATATCACTACACAGGTAATATCACTACGCACAAAGCTATAGGACTACTACACAGGTAATATCACTACGCACAAAGCTATAGGACTACTACACAGGTAATATCACTACGCACGAAGCTATAGGACTACTACACAGGTAATATCACTACGCAGGTAATATCACTACGCATGAAGCTATAGGACTACTACACAGGTAATATCACTACGCAGGTAATATCACTACGCATGAAGCTATAGGACTACTACACAGGTAATATCACTACGCAGGTAATATCACTACGCATGAAGCTATAGGACTACTACACAGGTAATATCACTACACAGGTAATATCACTACGCACTAAGCTATAGGACTACTACACAGGTAATATCACTACGCACAAAGCTATAGGACTACTACACAGGTAATATCACTACGCACAAAGCTATAGGACTACTACACAGGTAATATCACTACGCAGGTAATATCACTACGCACGAAGCTATAGGACTACTACACAGGTAATATCACTACGCACAAAGCTATAGGACTACTACACAGGTAATATCACTACGCACAAAGCTATAGGACTACTACACAGGTAATATCACTACGCACGAAGCTATAGGACTACTACACAGGTAATATCACTACGCACGAAGCTATAGGACTACTACACAGGTAATATCACTACGCACAAAGCTATAGGACTACTACACAGGTAATATCACTACGCACAAAGCTATAGGACTACTACACAGGTAATATCACTACGCACAAAGCTATAGGACTACTACACAGGTAATATCACTACGCACAAAGCTATAGGACTACTACACAGGTAATATCACTACGCAGGTAATATCACTACGCACAAAGCTATAGGACTACTACACAGGTAATATCACTACGCAGGTAATATCACTACGCACAAAGCTATAGGACTACTACACAGGTAATATCACTACGCACAAAGCTATAGGACTACTACACAGGTAATATCACTACGCAGGTAATATCACTACGCACAAAGCTATAGGACTACTACACAGGTAATATCACTACGCACGAAGCTATAGGACTACTACACAGGTAATATCACTACGCACAAAGCTATAGGACTACTACACAGGTAATATCACTACGCACAAAGCTATAGGACTACTACACAGGTAATATCACTACGCACAAAGCTATAGGACTACTACACAGGTAATATCACTACGCACAAAGCTATAGGACTACTACACAGGTAATATCACTACGCACAAAGCTATAGGACTACTACACAGGTAATATCACTACGCAGGTAATATCACTACGCACAAAGCTATAGGACTACTACACAGGTAATATCACTACGCACAAAGCTATAGGACTACTACACAGGTAATATCACTACGCACAAAGCTATAGGACTACTACACAGGTAATATCACTACGCACAAAGCTATAGGACTACTACACAGGTAATATCACTACGCACAAAGCTATAGGACTACTACACAGGTAATATCACTACGCACAAAGCTACAGGACTACTACACAGGTAATATCACTACGCAGGTAATATCACTACGCACAAAGCTATAGGACTACTACACAGGTAATATCACTACGCACAAAGCTATAGGACTACTACACAGGTAATATCACTACGCACGAAGCTATAGGACTACTACACAGGTAATATCACTACGCACAAAGCTATAGGACTACTACACAGGTAATATCACTACGCACAAAGCTATAGGACTACTACACAGGTAATATCACTACGCACAAAGCTATAGGACTACTGCACAGGTAATATCACTACGCACAAAGCTATAGGACTACTACACAGGTAATATCACTACGCACGAAGCTGTAGGACTACTACACAGGTAATATCACTACGCACGAAGCTATAGGACTACTACACAGGTAATATCACTACGCACGAAGCCGTAGGACTACTACACAGGTAATATCACTACGCACAAAGCTATAGGACTACTACACAGGTAATATCACTACGCACGAAGCCGTAGGACTACTACACCCACGACAGAGAACGGTTGGTTGTCAAGGGCAATGAATTCCATTATCGTGGCTTTAATGGATTTCGCCTTTGAGTTGTTTCGCTGAAATGTTCTTACTCTTTCAAATGACTGCTCAACCTACATTTGACATTTTAGTCATTTTAGCAGACGCTCTTATCCAGAGCGACTTACAGTAGTGAATGCGTACATTTCATACATTTCAAACATTTCATAAATTTGTTTTCTTCTCCGTACTGGTCCCCCGTGGGAATCGAACTCACAACCCTGGCGTTGCAAACACCATGCTCTACCAACTGAGCCACACGGGACTTGTTGACTGCTCGATCCACACAGCAGACATTGTGGACTAGGTTAGGAATGCTGTGTTTCACCTGTAGTGCAACATTTTACGGAGTGATATTACGTAATGTACCTACGTTATATTAGGTATGCACGGTAGCTTTTGACATTGGTTTTTAACATCGGTGTTAAACTAGACATCGGGCCGATATCGATGTTGGCAATATTTAGCTAATATCGGCCGATTCCGATATGTTCACCGATATATCGTGCATCCCTAGTTACAGCCTTATTCTAAAATGGATTACATATATATTTTTTCTCTCATCAATCAAAATAAAGTACAGCATAATGACAAAGTGAAACTAGGTTTAAAAATGTTTTTCTCACATTTATTAAAAATACAAAACAGAAATACCTTATTTACATAAGTATTCAGACCCTTTGTTATGAGACTCAAAATTGAGCTCAGGTGCATCCTGTTTCCATTGATCATCCTTGAGATGTTTCTACAACTTGATTGGAGTCTACCTGTGATAAATTCAATTCATTGGACATGATTTGGAAAGGCTCACACCTGTCTATATAAGGTCCCACAGTTGACAGTGCATGTCAGAGCAAAAACCAAGCCATGAGGTCCAAGGAATTGTCCGTAGAGCTCCGAGACAGGATTGTGTCGAGGCACAGATCTGGGGAAGGGTACCAAAAACATTCTGCAGCATTGAAGGTCCCCAAGAACACAGTGGCCTCCATCATTATTAAATGGAAGAAGTTTGGAACCACCAAGACTCTTCCTAGAGCTGGCCGTCCAGCCACACTGAGCAATCGGGGAGAAGGGCCTTGGTCAGGGTGGTGACCAAGAACCTGATGGTCACTCTGACAGAGCTCTAGAGTTCCTCTGTGAAGATGGGAGAACCTTCCAGAAGGACAACCTTCTCTGCAGCACTCCACCAATCAGGCCTTTATGGTAGAGTGGCCAGACGGAAGATTGAACCAAGATTGAACTGTTTGGCCTGAATGCCAAGCGTCACATCTGGAGGAAACCTGGCACCATCCCTACGGTGAAGCACGGTGGTGGCAGAATCATGCTGTGGGGATGTTTTTCAGCAGCAGGGACTGGGAGACTAGTCAGGATCGAGGTAAAGATGAACAGAGCAAAGTACAGAGATCCTTGATGAAAACCTGTTCCAAAGCGCTCAGGACCTCAGACTGGGGTGAAGGTTCACCTTCCAACAGGACAACGACCTTAAGCACACAGCCAAGACAACACAGGAGTGGCTTCAGGACAAGTCTCTGAATGTCCTTGAGTGGCCCAGCCACAGCCCGGACTTGAACCCCATCGAACATCTCTGGAGAGACCTGAAAATAGCTGTACAGTGGCACTCCCCATCCAACCTGACAGAGCTTGAGAGGATCTGCAGAGGAGAATGGGAGAAACTCCCCAAATAAAGGTGTGCCAAGCTTGTAGCGCCATACCCAAGAAGACTCAAGGCTTTAATTGCTGCCAAAAGTGCTTCAAAGTAGTGAGTAAATGGTCTGAATAATTATGTAAATGTGATATTTCAGTTTTATTATGTTTATATACATTCGTAAAAATGTGTAAAAACCTGTTTTTGCTTTGTCATTATTGTGTGTAGATTGATGAGGGAATAAAACTATTCAATCCATTTGAGAATAAGGCAAAAACGTAAGAAAATTTGGAAAAGTCAAGGGGGCGGAAAACTTTGGTAGAGTGGCCAGCCGGAAGCCACTCCTCAGTAAAAGGCACATGACATCCCACTTGGAGTTTACCAAAAGGCACCGAAAGACGATGAGAAACAATGAATGAGTAGGCGTGTCCAAACTTTTGACTGGCACTGTATAATTATATGTATACTACCAAAGATTTTAGAACACCAACTCATTCAAGTTAATATATATATATATTTTTTACTATTTTCTATATTGTAGAATAATAGTGAAGACAAAAACTATGAAATAACACATATGGAATCATGTAGTAACCAAAAAAGTGTTAACAAATATTTATATTCAAATAGCCACCCTTTGCCTTGATGACAGCTTTGCACACTCTTGGCATTCTCTCAACCAGCTTCATGAGGTAGTCACCAGGAATGCATTTCAATTTACAGGTGTGCCTTCATAAAAGTTAATTTGTGGAATTTATTTCCTTCTTAATGCATTTGAGCCAATCAGTTGTGTTGTGATAAGGTAGGGGTGTATATAGAAGATAGGCCTATTTGGTAAAAGATCCATATTGTGGCAAGAACAGCTCAAATAAGCAAATAGAAATGACAGTTCGTCATTACTTCAAGACATGAAGGTCAATATGGGAAATTCCAGTGCAGCTTCACCTGGAATGCTTTTCCAACAGTCTTGAAAGAGTTCCCACATATGCTGAGCACTTGTTGGCTGATTTTCCTTCACTCTGCAGTCCAACTCATCCCAAACCGTCTCAATTGGGTTGCGGTTGGGTGATTGTGGAGGCCAGGTCATCTGATTCAGCACTCCATGACTCTCCTTCTTTGTCAAATAGCCATTACACAGCCTGGAGTTGTGTTTGGTCATTGTCCTGTTGAAAAACAAATGACAGTCCCGCTAAGCGCAAACCAGAAGGGATGGCGTATCACTGCAGAATGCTGTGGTAGCCATGCTGGTAGCCATGCTGGTTAAGTCTGCAATTCTAAATAAATCACAGACAGTGTCACCAGCAAAGCACCCCCACACCATCACACCTCTTCCTCCATGCTTCACTGTGGGAACCACACATGTTGAGATCATCCGTTCATCTACTCTGCGTCTCACAAAAACACGGCGGATGGAACCAAAAATCTCATCAGACCAAAGGACAGATTTCCACCGGTCTAATGTCCATTGCTCGTGTTTCTTGGCCCAAGCAAGTCTCTTCTTATTGGTGTCTTTTAGTAGTGGTTTCTCTGTAGCAATTTGACCATGAAGGCCTGATCCACGCTGTTTCCTCTGAACAGTTGATGTTGAGATGTGTCTGTTATTTGAACTCTGAAGCATTTATTCGGGCTGCGATTTGAGGTGCAGTTAACTTTAATGAACTTATCCTCTGCAGCAGTCTTAACTCAGGAGGCGCGCACACCACTTCAGACTATATTACCTTCTAATACCTTCTAATGTTCAGTCTCTGGATAATAAAGTAGATGAGCTCATTCCAGAGAGAAATCAGGGATTGTAACATACTCTGTTTCATGGAAACATGGCTCTCTCGGGATATACAGCCAGCTTGGTTGTCAGTAGTTCATCACGCTGACAAAAATAGATATCTCTCCGGGAAGAAGAAAGGCTGGGGTGTATGTTTCATGATTTACCACTCATGGTGTGATTGTGACAACATACAGTAACTCAAGTCCTTTTGTTCACCCAACCTAGAATACCTCACAATCAAATGCCGACCGTATTACCTCCCAAGAGAATTCTCTTCGGTTGTAGTCACAGCCGTGTATATTCACCCTCAAGCCGATACGACGACGACCTTCAAAGAACTTCACCGGACCTTATGGCCGCATTTATTGTAGCTGGGGATTTTAACAAAGCAAATTTGAGTAAAACCCTACCGAAGTTCTATCAACACATTGACCGCGCTGCTACTCCAACTTCCTGGATGCCTACAAGGCCCTCCTCACCCTCCCTTCGACAAATCAGATCACAGCTCCATTTTGTTCCTCCCTTCCTATAGGCAGAAACTCAAAACAGGAAGTACCTGTGCTAAGGACTATTCGACGCTGGTCTGACCAATCGGAATCCATGCTTCCAAGATTGTTTTTGATTACGCCGACTGGGATATTTTCCGCGTAGGCTCTGAGAATAACGTTGACGAATACACGGATACGGTGACTGAGTTAATCAGGAAGTGTATAGGGGATGTTGTTCCCACTGTGACTATTAAAACCTTCCCTAACCAGAAACAGTGGATAGATGGCAGCATTCGTACAAAACTTGAAAAAAAAAACGCATTTTTAACCATGGCAAGGTGACTGGGAATATGGCCGAATACCAACAGTGTAGTTCTTCCCTCCATAAGCCAATCAAAAAGGGCAAAACGTCAGTACAGAGACAAAGTGGAGTCGAAATTCAACGGCTCAGACATGAGATCTATGTGGCAGGGTCTACAGATAATCACGGACTACAAAGGGTAAACCAGCCACATCACGGACACCGATGTCTTGCTTCCGGACAAGCTAAACACCTTCATCGCCCCCTTTTGAGGACAATACATTGCCACCGATGTGGCCCACTACCAAGGACAGTGGGCTCTCCTTCTCCGTGCCGACGTCAGTTAGACATTTAAGCGTGTTAACCCTCGCAAGGCTGCCGACCCATACGGCATCCCTAGCCGCGTCCTCAGAGCAGCTGGCTGGTGTGTTCACGGACATATTCAATCTCTCGCTATCCCAGTCTGCTGTCCCCACATGCTTCAAGATGTCCACCATTGTTCCTGTACCCAAGAAAGCAAAGTTAACGCCTGTGCGGACGGACATCCAGCGAAAAATCATGTCGCCATTAGCATAACAAAATGTAATAATAAAAAAATAAAATAATAATAATCAAATTATATCGTTTTATAGATACACCTCTCCTGAATCGAACCACGTTGTCCGATTTCAAAAAGGCTTTACAGCAAAAGCAAAACATTAGATTATGTTAGAGGAGTATATCGTAAAAGTAGCCACATAGCCATTTTCCGACCAACCACATGCATCACAAATAACCAAAAAACAGCTAAATGCAGCACTAACCTTTGACAATCTTCATCAGATGACACACCTAGGACATCATGTTACACAATACATGCATTCTTTTGTTCGATAAAGTTCATATTTATATATAAAAACAGCATTTTACATGCGTGCGTAACGTTGACTAACTATTTTCCCTCAAATGTATCCGATGAAACAGAGCTACAATTTACTGAATTACTATTTGAAAACATTTTTAAAATGTAATATTGTCATTCTAAGATTTATAGATGAATATCTCTTGAAAGCACCTGTAATGCCAGATTTAAAAATAACTTTACTGGGTAATCACACTTTGCGATAAAAGGGGATGCGATACTCAGAACAATAGGCTAGCAATAGCAATAGGCTAGCCATCTTGGAACAATCGCATATCACATCTAGTCTTGTATACTATTGTCAATAATCCCTTACCTTTGGTTGTCTTCATCAGAAAGCACTTCCAGGAATCCCAGGTCCACAACAAATGTATTTTCGTTCGAAAAAATTACTTCCAAGAGCTTGTTCTTGTTAGCGCGTCTGAAGGCTGATCCAAATGCTTCGTCGGCAACGGGACAGCCATTTCGAGAAAATGCATTTTTTCCCCATTTAGGTTCGTTCAAACATGTCAAACGTTGTATAAGATAAATCTTCAGGGCGTTTTTCAACAAGAGAGCCAATAAGATTCGAGGGGGACGATTGCATTGTGTTTCAAAACGTTTCGAAAGGGGAGGGTAACCAGGGGCGCCGGCGTCATAATGGTGATGGCCCTCTCCGTGTGACCACGTTCCACAGCGTCTCATTCATTCAATTTTAACAGTAGAAGGCTCAAATCAATTTGTGAAGACTGGGGACATCTAGTGGAAGCAATAGGAAGTGCTCAATGAACCATAGCTCACGGTGTGAATAATAGGCAATGACGTGAAGTTGAGTTCGCAATTCAGAATTCCACTTCCTGTTTCCATCTGTCTCGGGGTTTTGACTGCCATATGAGTTCTGTTATACTCACAGACACCATTCAAACAGTTTTAGAAACTTTAGGGTGTTTTCTATCCACAAGTATTAATTATATGCATATCCTAGCTTCTGAGTTTGAGTAGGAGGCCGTTTAAAATGGGCACGAATTCTTTTCAAAAATCACTTTAGCGCCCCCTATCCTAGGGGAACGCCAAGAGGTTAACTGAACTAAATGACTATTTCCCCGTAGCACTCATTTCTGTCATCATGAAGTGCTTTGAGAGGCTAGTTAAGGATCATATCACCTCCACCTTACCTGCCACCTTAGACACACTTCAATTTGCTTACCGCCCCAACAGGTCCACAGACAATGCAATCGCCATCGCACTGCACACTGCCCTGTCCCGTCTGGTCAAGAGGAATACATTTACATTTACGTCATTTAGCAGACGCTCTTATCCAGAGCGACTTACAAATTGGTGCGTTCACCTTATGATATCCCTATGTAAGAATGCTGTTCATCGACTACAGCTCAGCATTCAACACCATAGTACCCTCCAAGCTCATCATTAAGCTCAAGGCCCTGAGTCTGAACCCAGCCCTGTGCAAATGTGTCCTGGACAGGTGGTGAAGGTAGGAAACAACACCTCCACTTCGCTGATCCTCAACACAGGGGCCCCACAAGGGTGCGTTCTCAGCCCTCTCCTGTACTCCCTGGTCACCCATGACTGTGTGGCCACGCACGCCTCCAACTCAATCATCAAGTTTGCAGACAAAACAACAGTAGTAGGCCTGATTACCAACAATGATGAGACATCCTACAGGGAGGAGGTGAGGGCCCTGGCGGAGTGGTGCCAGGAAAATAACCTCTCACTCAATGTCGACAAAACAAAGGATCTGATCATGGACTTCAGGAAACAGCAGAGGAAGCACCCCCCCCTATCCACACCGACGGGACCGCAGTGGAGCACGTGTAATGTTCCACTCCATACACATCACTGACGATCTGAAATGGTCCAGCCACAAAGACAGTGTGGTGAAGAAGTTGCCACAGCGTCTCTTCAACCTCAGGAGGCTGAAGAAATTTGTCTTGGCACCTGAAACCCTCACAGATTTTTACAGATGCACAATTGAGAGCATCCTGTCGTGCTGTGTCATGGCCTGGTATTGCAACCGCACAGCACTCAACCACAGGGCTCTCCAGAGGGTGGTGCGGTCTGCTAAACGCATCACCGGGGGCAAACTACCTGCCCTCCAGGACACCTACAGCACCCGATGTCACAGGAAGGCTGAAAAGATCATCAAGGACAACAACCACCCGAGCCACTGCCTGTTCACCCCGCTATCATCCAGAAGGCGAGGTCAGTAGAGGTGCATCAAAGCTGGGACCGAGAGACTGAAAAACAGCTTCTATCTCAAGGCCATCAGACTGTTAAACAGCCATCACTAGCCGGCTTCCACCTGGTTACGTCACCCTTAGAGCCTTGAAAGACTTGGAATCATTGGCCACTTTAATAATGTTTACATTCTGCTTTACTCATCTCATATGTATATACTGTATTCTATTCTACTGCTTTACTCATCATATACTGTATTCTATTCTACTGTATTTAGTTAATGCCACTCCGACATTGCTCATCCTAATATTTATATATTCCTTAATTCCATTCTTTTACTTTTAGGTTGTGTGTATTGTGTTTATTGTTGTGAATTGTTAGATATTACAGGACTGTCGGAGCTAGAAACACAAGCATTTCGCTACACCCTCAATGCCATCTGCTAAACATGTGAATGTGACCAATACAATTTGATTTGATTTGAGAGGTAACTCTGGGTCTTCCTTTCCTGTGGCGGTCCTCATGAGAGCCAGTTTCATCATAGCGCTTGATGGTTTTTGTGACTGGACTTCAAGAAACTTTCAAAGTTCTTGAAATTTTCAGGGTTGACTGACCTTCATGTCTTAAAGTAATGATGGACTGTCGTTTCTCTTTGCTTATTGGAGCTGTTCTTGCCATAATATGGACTTGGTCTTTTACCAAATAAGGCTATATTCTGTATACCAACCCTACCTTGTCACAATGCAACTGATTGGCTCAAACACAATAAGGAAAGAAATTCCACAAATGAACTTTTAAGATAGCACACCTGTTAATTGAAATGCATTCCAGGTGACTACCTCATGAAGCTGGTTGAGAGAATGCCAAGAGTGTGCAAAGCTGTCATCAAGGCAAATGGGTGGCTACTTTGAAGAATCTCAAATATAAAATATATTTTGATTTGTTTAACACTTTTTTTGGTTACTACATGATTCCATATGTGTCATTTCATAGTTTTGATGTCTTCACTATTATTCTACAATGTAGAAAACCTTTGACCGGTGCTGTATATATTATCTATCTGGCTTCCCTGTGGCTCTGTTGGTAGAGCCTGGTGTTTAACCGGTATCTGTTGGTAGAGCCTGGTGTTTGACTGGTATCTGTTGGTAGAGCCTGGTGTTTAACCGGTATCTGTTGGTAGAGCCTGGTGTTTAACCGGTATCTGCTGGTAGAGCCTGGTGTTTAACCGGTATCTGCTGGTAGAGCCTGGTGTTTAACCGGTATCTGTTGGTAGAGCCTGGTGTTTGACTGGTATCTGTTGGTAGAGCCTGGTGTTTGACTGGTATCTGTTGGTAGAGCCTGGTGTTTAACTGGTATCTGTTGGTAGAGCCTGGTGTTTAACCGGTATCTGTTGGTAGAGCCTGGTGTTTGACCGGTATCTGTTGGTAGAGCCTGGTGTTTGACCGGTATCTGTTGGTAGAGCCTGGTGTTTGACTGGTATCTGTTGGTAGAGCCTGGTGTTTAACCGGTATCTGTTGGTAGAGCCTGGTGTTTGACTGGTATCTGTTGGTAGAGCCTGGTGTTTGACTGGTATCTGTTGGTAGAGCCTGGTGTTTAACCGGTACTGTATTTATTATCTGTTACAGCTATACATTGGTAGAGCCTGGTGTTTGACTGGTATCTGTTGGTAGAGCCTGGTGTTTGACCGGTATCTGCTGGTAGAGCCTGGTGTTTGACCGGTTTATTATCTGTTACAGCTATACATTGGTAGAGCCTGGTGTTTGACTGGTATCTGTTGGTAGAGCCTGGTGTTTAACTGGTATCTGTTGGTAGAGCCTGGTGTTTGACCGGTATCTGTTGGTAGAGCCTGGTGTTTAACTGGTATCTGTTGGTAGAGCCTGGTGTTTAACTGGTATCTGTTGGTAGAGCCTGGTGTTTAACTGGTATCTGTTGGTAGAGCCTGGTGTTTAACTGGTATCTGCTGGTAGAGCCTGGTGTTTAACCGGTATCTGTTGGTAGAGCCTGGTGTTTAACCGGTATCTGCTGGTAGAGCCTGGTGTTTAACCGGTATCTGCTGGTAGAGCCTGGTGTTTAACCGGTATCTGTTGGTAGAGCCTGGTGTTTGACTGGTATCTGTTGGTAGAGCCTGGTGTTTAACCGGTATCTGTTGGTAGAGCCTGGTGTTTAACCGGTATCTGTTGGTAGAGCCTGGTGTTTGACCGGTATCTGTTGGTAGAGCCTGGTGTTTGACCGGTATCTGTTGGTAGAGCCTGGTGTTTAACTGGTATCTGTTGGTAGAGCCTGGTGTTTAACCGGTACTGTATTTATTATCTGTTACAGCTATACATTGGTAGAGCCTGGTGTTTAACCGGTATCTGTTGGTAGAGCCTGGTGTTTAACCGGTATCTGCTGGTAGAGCCTGGTGTTTAACTGGTATCTGTTGGTAGAGCCTGGTGTTTAACCGGTATCTGCTGGTAGAGCCTGGTGTTTGACTGGTATCTGTTGGTAGAGCCTGGTGTTTAACTGGTATCTGCTGGTAGAGCCTGGTGTTTGACTGGTATCTGTTGGTAGAGCCTGGTGTTTAACTGGTATCTGTTGGTAGAGCCTGGTGTTTAACCGGTCCTGTATTTATTGTCTGTTACAGCTATACATTGGAGTGTAACTACAACACGGGGAGAACAGTCAACACCATCCCTCCTGCCTGCCATGACAACGGACGAGCCACACCCCCTCCTCCTCCCGCATTCCCCCCCAAATATACCCCCGAGATATTCGAACAGGTACGCATGCACACGCACAGGGACGGACAGACAGGGACGGAGACGGACACACAGACAGACGGACGGACGGACGGACGGACGGACGGACGGACGGACGGACGGACGGACGGACGGACGGACGGACAGACAATAACACAAAAGAAAAGTCTATATACAGTGTGTGCAAATGTAGTAAGATTAGGGAGGTAAGGCAATAAATAGGCCGTAGTGGCGAAATAATTACAATTTAGCAATTAAACACTGGAATGGTAGATGTGCAGAAGATGAATGTGCAAGTAGAGATACTGGGGTGCAAAGGAGCAAGATAAATAAATAAATAACAATATGGGGATGAGGTAGATGGATGGGCTGTTTACAGATGGGCTATGTACAGCTGCAGTGATCTGTGAGCTGCTCTGACAGCTGGTGCTTAAAGCTAGTGAGGGAGATAAGTGTTTCCAGCTTCAGAGATTTTTGCAGTTTGTTTCAGTCATTGGCAGCAGACAACTGGAAGGAAAGATGACCAAAGGAGGAGTTGGCTTTGGGGGTGACCAGTGAGCTGAGATAAGGTGGGGCTTTACCTAGTAGAGACTTGTAGATAACCTGTAGCCAGTGGGTTTGGCGACGAGTATGAAGCGAGGGCCAACCAACGAGAGCGTACAGGTCGCAGTGGTGGGTAGTATATGGGGCTTTGGTGACAAAACGGATGGCACTGTGATAGACTGCATCCAGTTTGCTGAGTAGAGTGTTGGAAACTATTTTGTAAATGACATCGCCGAAGTCAAGGATCGGTAGGATAGTCAGTTTTACGAGGGAATGTTTGGCAGCATGAGTGAAGGACGCTTTGTTGCGAAATAGGAAGCCGATTCTAGTTGTAATTTTGGATTGGAGATGCTTAATGTGAGTCTGGAAGGACAGTTTACAGTCTAACCAAATGAGAACATCCCACTCTGATCATTTTACCCTAGCAGAGCTGGTTAGGCTGTTTTCAGGTTATCCAGAGCGTTAGCGACTAACTGTGCTGCTGGCAACAATTTAATTATGCTTCTTTGCCGACGTTTACTAACACCGTCCATATTCACCCGTTTGTAAAGTCATCAGTTATTCTGCACTCTGGCACACTAAGACGAGAGTGCTCTGAAATCTGGGGGTAGATGGCCGGAGTGAATTTACGAACGCACCCTAGAAAAGCTAACCATATATATGTGTGTCTAGGTGGGGCGAGCGGTTGCCATAGCAGCCCTGGACATGGCTGACTGCAACCCGTGGCCACGCCTCGTCCTATCAGAACACAGCAACTTGACCAACCTCCGCGCCTGGACTCTCAAACACGTCCGCAACAGCAAGGGCCTCAACACACACACACAGCCACGGGGACACACTGGTGGGAACAAGCCGTCGCCACCCAAGAGCTTCAACACGTAAGAACACCTCTGTTTCCCCGCTGTTACAGTAGCTCTGGTTATCATCATTACCCTGAAGTACTGCTGTTACAGTAGCTCTGTTATCATCATTACCCTGAAGTACTGCTGTTACAGTAGCTCTGTTATCATCATATCATTACCCTGAAGTACTGCTGTTACAGTAGCTCTGTTATCATCATTACCCTGAAGTACTGCTGTTACAGTAGCTCTGTTATCATCATTACCCTGAAGTACTGCTGTTACAGTAGCTCTGTTATCATCATTACCCTGAAGTACTGCTGTTACAGTAGCTCTGTTATCATCATTACCCTGAAGTACTGCTGTTACAGTAGCTCTGTTATCATCATTACCCTGAAGTACTGCTGTTACAGTAGCTCTGTTATCATCATTACCCTGAAGTACTGCTGTTACAGTAGCTCTGTTATCATCATTACCCTGAAGTACTGCTGTTACAGTAGCTCTGGTTATCATCATTACCCTGAAGTACTGCTGTTACAGTAGCTCTGTTATCATCATTACCCTGAAGTACTGCTGTTACAGTAGCTCTGTTATCATCATTACCCTGAAGTACTGCTGTTACAGTAGCTCTGTTATCATCATTACCCTGAAGTACTGCTGTTACAGTAGCTCTGTTATCATCATTACCCTGAAGTACTGCTGTTACAGTAGCTCTGTTATCATTACCCTGAAGTACTGCTGTTACAGTAGCTCTGTTATCATCATATCATTACCCTGAAGTACTGCTGTTACAGTAGCTCTGTTATCATCATTACCCTGAAGTACTGCTGTTACAGTAGCTCTGTTATCATCATTACCCTGAAGTACTGCTGTTACAGTAGCTCTGTTATCATCATTACCCTGAAGTACTGCTGTTACAGTAGCTCTGTTATCATCATTACCCTGAAGTACTGCTGTTACAGTAGCTCTGTTATCATCATTACCCTGAAGTACTGCTGTTACAGTAGCTCTGTTATCATCATTACCCTGAAGTACTGCTGTTACAGTAGCTCTGGTTATCATCATTACCCTGAAGTACTGCTGTTACAGTAGCTCTGTTATCATTACCCTGAAGTACTGCTGTTACAGTAGCTCTGTTATCATCATATCATTACCCTGAAGTACTGCTGTTACAGTAGCTCTGTTATCATCATTACCCTGAAGTACTGCTGTTACAGTAGCTCTGTTATCATCATTACCCTGAAGTACTGCTGTTACAGTAGCTCTGTTATCATCATTACCCTGAAGTACTGCTGTTACAGTAGCTCTGTTATCATCATTACCCTGAAGTACTGCTGTTACAGTAGCTCTGTTATCATCATTACCCTGAAGTACTGCTGTTACAGTAGCTCTGTTATCATCATTACCCTGAAGTACTGCTGTTACAGTAGCTCTGTTATCATCATTACCCTGAAGTACTGCTGTTACAGTAGCTCTGGTTATCATCATTACCCTGAAGTACTGCTGTTACAGTAGCTCTGTTATCATCATTACCCTGAAGTACTGCTGTTACAGTAGCTCTGTTATCATCATTACCCTGAAGTACTGCTGTTACAGTAGCTCTGTTATCATTACCCTGAAGTACTGCTGTTACAGTAGCTCTGTTATCATCATATCATTACCCTGAAGTACTGCTGTTACAGTAGCTCTGTTATCATCATTACCCTGAAGTACTGCTGTTACAGTAGCTCTGTTATCATCATTACCCTGAAGTACTGCTGTTACAGTAGCTCTGTTATCATCATTACCCTGAAGTACTGCTGTTACAGTAGCTCTGTTATCATCATTACCCTGAAGTACTGCTGTTACAGTAGCTCTGTTATCATCATATCATTACCCTGAAGTACTGCTGTTACAGTAGCTCTGTTATCATCATATCATTACCCTGAAGTACTGCTGTTACAGTAGCTCTGTTATCATCATTACCCTGAAGTACTGCTGTTACAGTAGCTCTGTTATCATCATATCATTACCCTGAAGTACTGCTGTTACAGTAGCTCTGTTATCATCATATCATTACCCTGAAGTACTGCTGTTACAGTAGCTCTGTTATCATCATTACCCTGAAGTACTGCTGTTACAGTAGCTCTGTTATCATCATTACCCTGAAGTACTGCTGTTACAGTAGCTCTGTTATCATCATATCATTACCCTGAAGTACTGCTGTTACAGTAGCTCTGTTATCATCATTACCCTGAAGTACTGCTGTTACAGTAGCTCTGGTTATCATCATTACCCTGAAGTACTGCTGTTACAGTAGCTCTGTTATCATCATTACCCTGAAGTACTGCTGTTACAGTAGCTCTGTTATCATCATTACCCTGAAGTACTGCTGTTACAGTAGCTCTGTTATCATCATTACCCTGAAGTACTGCTGTTACAGTAGCTCTGTTATCATCATTACCCTGAAGTACTGCTGTTACAGTAGCTCTGTTATCATCATTACCCTGAAGTACTGCTGTTACAGTAGCTCTGTTATCATCATTACCCTGAAGTACTGCTGTTACAGTAGCTCTGTTATCATCATTACCCTGAAGTACTGCTGTTACAGTAGCTCTGGTTATCATCATTACCCTGAAGTACTGCTGTTACAGTAGCTCTGTTATCATCATTACCCTGAAGTACTGCTGTTACAGTAGCTCTGTTATCATCATTACCCTGAAGTACTGCTGTTACAGTAGCTCTGTTATCATCATATCATTACCCTGAAGTACTGCTGTTACAGTAGCTCTGTTATCATCATTACCCTGAAGTACTGCTGTTACAGTAGCTCTGTTATCATCATATCATTACCCTGAAGTACTGCTGTTACAGTAGCTCTGTTATCATCATTACCCTGAAGTACTGCTGTTACAGTAGCTCTGTTATCATCATTACCCTGAAGTACTGCTGTTACAGTAGCTCTGTTATCATCATTACCCTGAAGTACTGCTGTTACAGTAGCTCTGTTATCATCATTACCCTGAAGTACTGCTGTTACAGTAGCTCTGTTATCATCATTACCCTGAAGTACTGCTGTTACAGTAGCTCTGGTTATCATCATTACCCTGAAGTACTGCTGTTACAGTAGCTCTGTTATCATCATTACCCTGAAGTACTGCTGTTACAGTAGCTCTGTTATCATCATATCATTACCCTGAAGTACTGCTGTTACAGTAGCTCTGTTATCATCATTACCCTGAAGTACTGCTGTTACAGTAGCTCTGTTATCATCATTACCCTGAAGTACTGCTGTTACAGTAGCTCTGTTATCATCATATCATTACCCTGAAGTACTGCTGTTACAGTAGCTCTGTTATCATTACCCTGAAGTACTGCTGTTACAGTAGCTCTGTTATCATCATATCATTACCCTGAAGTACTGCTGTTACAGTAGCTCTGTTATCATCATATCATTACCCTGAAGTACTGCTGTTACAGTAGCTCTGTTATCATCATTACCCTGAAGTACTGCTGTTACAGTAGCTCTGTTATCATCATTACCCTGAAGTACTGCTGTTACAGTAGCTCTGTTATCATCATATCATTACCCTGAAGTACTGCTGTTACAGTAGCTCTGTTATCATTACCCTGAAGTACTGCTGTTACAGTAGCTCTGTTATCATCATATCATTACCCTGAAGTACTGCTGTTACAGTAGCTCTGTTATCATCATTACCCTGAAGTACTGCTGTTACAGTAGCTCTGTTATCATCATTACCCTGAAGTACTGCTGTTACAGTAGCTCTGTTATCATCATATCATTACCCTGAAGTACTGCTGTTACAGTAGCTCTGTTATCATCATTACCCTGAAGTACTGCTGTTACAGTAGCTCTGTTATCATCATATCATTACCCTGAAGTACTGCTGTTACAGTAGCTCTGTTATCATCATTACCCTGAAGTACTGCTGTTACAGTAGCTCTGTTATCATCATTACCCTGAAGTACTGCTGTTACAGTAGCTCTGTTATCATCATTACCCTGAAGTACTGCTGTTACAGTAGCTCTGTTATCATCATTACCCTGAAGTACTGCTGTTACAGTAGCTCTGTTATCATCATTACCCTGAAGTACTGCTGTTACAGTAGCTCTGGTTATCATCATTACCCTGAAGTACTGCTGTTACAGTAGCTCTGTTATCATCATTACCCTGAAGTACTGCTGTTACAGTAGCTCTGTTATCATCATTACCCTGAAGTACTGCTGTTACAGTAGCTCTGTTATCATCATTACCCTGAAGTACTGCTGTTACAGTAGCTCTGTTATCATCATTACCCTGAAGTACTGCTGTTACAGTAGCTCTGTTATCATCATATCATTACCCTGAAGTACTGCTGTTACAGTATCTCTGTTATCATCATATCATTACCCTGAAGTACTGCTGTTACAGTAGCTCTGTTATCATCATTACCCTGAAGTACTGCTGTTACAGTAGCTCTGTTATCATCATTACCCTGAAGTACTGCTGTTACAGTAGCTCTGTTATCATCATTACCCTGAAGTACTGCTGTTACAGTAGCTCTGTTATCATCATTACCCTGAAGTACTGCTGTTACAGTAGCTCTGTTATCATCATTACCCTGAAGTACTGCTGTTACAGTAGCTCTGTTATCATCATCTACCCTGAAGTACTGCTGTTACAGTAGCTCTGGTTATCATCATTACCCTGAAGTACTGCTGTTACAGTAGCTCTGTTATCATCATTACCCTGAAGTACTGCTGTTACAGTAGCTCTGTTATCATCATATCATTACCCTGAAGTACTGCTGTTACAGTAGCTCTGTTATCATCATTACCCTGAAGTACTGCTGTTACAGTAGCTCTGTTATCATCATTACCCTGAAGTACTGCTGTTACAGTAGCTCTGTTATCATCATATCATTACCCTGAAGTACTGCTGTTACAGTAGCTCTGTTATCATTACCCTGAAGTACTGCTGTTACAGTAGCTCTGTTATCATCATATCATTACCCTGAAGTACTGCTGTTACAGTAGCTCTGTTATCATCATATCATTACCCTGAAGTACTGAGCATTAGTGTGTGTGTGTGTGTGTGTGTGTGTGTGTGTGTGTGTGTGTGTGTGTGTGTGTGTGTGTGTGTGTGTGTGTGTGTGTGTGTGTGTGTGTGTGTGTGTGTGTGTGTGTGTGTGTGTGTGTGTGTGTGTGTGTAGGTCTCTGACCAGTTCTGCATCAGACACGTCTCTGAGTCATGTTCGTTGTAACAGGCACAGCAGTAGCAGCCAGACACCGTCTCCTCAGATACACACCTCACCGAGCTTCACCTTCGGCTCCACGCACAACACACACACACACAACACACACACACACAACACACACACACAGCGCGGAGGGAGCAAGGCACTAGGACCCGTCAGAGGTAAGACCCTTTTATTGTTCTCTAGCTCTCTCTCTCTCTCTCTAGCTCTCTCTCTCTCTCTCTCTCTCTCGCTTGTTCTCTCTCTCTCTCTAGCTCTCGCTTGTCCTCTCTCTCTCTCTCTCTCTCTAGCTCTCGCTTGTTCTCTCTCTCTCTCTCTCTCGCTTGTTCTCTCTCTCTCTCTCTCTCTCTCTCTCTCGCTTGTTCTCTCTCTCTCTCTCTCTCTCGCTTGTTCTCTCTGTTTCTGTCTCTCCTCTTATGAATGATGTATGCAGGTCTATTTCTGCGGGTAATGACATGGGTGTAGTAGGGGCTGATGCATCAAAGCAGATGGCAGGGCTCTCCAACCCTGTCCCTGGATATCCACCCTCCTGGAGGTTAACTCCAACCCTGTCCCTGGATATCCATCCTCCTGGAGGTTAACTCCAACCCTGTCCCTGGATATCCACCCTCCTGGAGGAACAGGGTTGGTGACCCCTGTAGGAACAGGGTCGTGACCCCTGGTGACCCCTGAACTGTAATCCAGGTGTGTTCTGCTGTCAGGTGGAGATTGTTTTTACTCTGGAAGAGAATGAGGCTGATGATGTCAGAGCAGGGAAAAATCGGCTGTGATTGGCTGAGCTGACAGCTACTAAGCCAGGCTCCTCCCCTGCCTGCCTCCCCTCCCTCCCCTGCCTCCCCTCCCATGCCTCCCCTCCCATGCCTCCCCTGCATGCCTCCCCTCCCCTGCCTCCCCTGCCTCCCCTCCCCTGCCTGCCCTGCCTCCCCTCCCCTGCCTGCCCTGCCTCCCCTCCCCTGCCTGCCCTGCCTGCCTCCCCTGCCTCCCCTCCCCTGCCTCCCCTGCCTCCCCTCCCATCCCATCCCTCCCCTGCCTCCCCTCCCCTGCCTCCCCTGCCTCCCCTGCCTGCCCTGCCTCCCCTGCTTCTCCTGCCTCCCCTCCCCTGCCTCCCCTGCCTCCCCTCCCCTGCATCCCCTGCCTGCCTGCCTCCCCTCCCCTCCCCTGCCTCTCCTCCCCTGCCTCCCCTGGTGTTGTGTGTGTCCTGCGTGTGTTTGAACCGTGTGTGTAATCCCTCCTGCATATGTCTGAGCCGTATGTATGTGTGTGTGTGTGTGTGTGTGTGTGTGTGTGTGTGTGTGTGTGTGTGTGTGTGTGTGTGTGTGTGTGTGTGTGTGTGTGTGGGGTGTGTCTCTGTCTGTCTGTCTGTCTGTCTGTAGACTCTAAATCTCAGGAGAAGAGACGCCCCCCCCACCACCACCGCCCCGTCCTCCGGTCGTCTCCTAGCAACAGCCACCCCCCCACCCCAGCCCGGCCCCCGTCGTCCCCCACCTCCTCCTCTTCCTCCTCCTCGTCCTCCTCGGTGGCGTCCTGTCCTCTCCCAGGTCTGTACTCCCTCCAGACTCCAAGCTTGTCCGCCTTGCTGCCCTCCTTGCAAGCCATGCCCTCGATGCCCCGGCCTGGGCTGCTCTCCAAACTGAGCCCCCTGCTCCAGACCGGCCTAGGCTCGCCGCTGGCCTCCCTCATCTCAGACACTACTACTACTACTACTACAGCACAGACTGGGCACAACCAGGACTCATACTGAGGGACATAGAGAGAGGGAGGGAGGGGGAGGGAGGGAGGGAGGGAGAGAGATGGAGGGAGAGAGGGAGGGAGATGGAGGGAGGGAGGGAGAGGGAGAGAGATGGAGGGAGGGAGGGAGAGGGAGGGAGGGAGGGAGAGGGAGGGAGAGGGAGGGAGAGGGAGAGAGGGAGAGGGAGAGGGAGAGAGGGAGGGAGAGAGGGAGGGAGGGAGGGAGGGAGGGAGGGAGGGAGGGAAAGTAGCAGTAAATGAATATTCAGTGCCTTCAGAAGGTATTCACACCTCTTGACTTTTTCCACATTTTGATGTTTCAAAGTGGCATTACATTTTTTTTTTTTTTTTAATCTATCTACACAAAATAATCTGTAATGTCAAATTGGAAGAAAAATTCAAACATTTGTAAAAACAAATATGAAAAATAAAACACTAATATATATCTTCATTATATAAGTATTCAACCTTCTGAGTCAATACATGTTAGAAACACCTTTGGCAGTGATTACAGCTGTGAGTCTTTCTGGGTAATTCTCTTAAGAACTTTCCACACCTGGATTGTGCAACATTTTCCCATTTTTATTCTTTTCGAAATTCTTCAAACTCTGTCAAGTTGGTTGTTGATCATTGCTAGACAACCATTTTCAGATCTTACCATAGATTTTCAAGCAGATTTAAGTCTAAATGTAACTGAGCCACTCAGGAACATTCACTGTCTTCTTGGTAAGTAACTCCAGTGTATATTTTGACCTTGTGTTTTAGGTTATTTTCCTGCTGAAAGGTGAATCCATCTCCCAGAAGCAGGTTTTCCTCTAGGATTTTGCCTGTACTTAGCTCCATTCCGTTTATGTCTAATCCCTGAAAACTCCCCGGTCCTTAAGGATTACAAGCATACCCATAACATGATGCAGCCACCACTATGCTTTAAAATATGGGGAGTGGTACTCAGTAATGTGTTGTGTTGGATTTGCCACAAACCCAAACACTTTGTATTCAGGACAAAACGTTAATTGTTTAGCCAAATGTTTTGCAGTTTTACTTTAGTGCCTTGTTGTAAACAGGATGGATGTTTTGGAATATTTTTTTATTCTGTACAGGCTTCCTTCTTTTCACTCTGTCATTTAGGTTAGTATTGTGGAGTAACTACAATGTTGTTGATCCATCCTCAGTTTCCTCCTATCACAGCCATTAAACTCTGTAACTGTTTTAAAGTCACCATTGGCCTCATGGTGAAAATCCCTGAGCGGTTTCCTTCCTCTCCGGCAACTGAGTTAGGAAGGACGCCTGTATCTTTGTAGAGACTGGGTGTATTGATAGACCGTCCAAAGTGTAATTAATAACTTCACCATGCGCAAAGGGAGGTTCAATGTCTGCTTTTTTTTAACCCTTCCACCAATAGGAGCCCTTCTTTGCGAGGCATTGGAAAAACCTCCCTGGTCTTTGTGTTTGAAATTCACTGCTCAACTGAGGGACTTTACAGATAATTGTATGTGTGGGGGTACAGAGATGAGGTAGTCATTCATAAATCATGTTAACCACTATTATTGCACACAGAGTGATTCCATGCGACTTGTTAAGCACATTTTTACTCCTGAATTTATTTAGGCTTGATATAACAAAAGTTGTTGAATAATTTTCAGCTTTTCATTTTGAATGAATTAGTAAAAAAAAAAAAAAGTTGAACATTATTCCACTTTGACATTATGGGGTATTGCGTGTAGGCCAGTGACAAAACATCTCAGTTTAATAAACGTTTAATTCAGGGTGTAACAAAACAAAAATGTGGAAAAAGTTCAGGGGTGTGTATATTCTCTGCAGGCTCTGTACCTGTACGTATCTGTCGTGAAGAGTTGTATTGGAACCTTTATAATAAAGGCAGTAAAAGGTGTGAGTGTGTTACATAATTAAGTTAGCTTGAAAAAAGTATTTTTATTTTGCCGCTTTGCACTCACTTCTGATTTCTGTGTATAACTGGTTTCCTTCCAATTGGCGACAGATTTTCATGTGAATATTCTCTAATCTGCGTGAAACAACATGCTCACTTTCCTGCCAGAGGATGTTTTCGTCAAACTGACTTCTTTCAGATAAAATGGTTTGTGTGTGATGACATGGTGCACATTAAAATAACGTTTGAATTTAAAGTCCCAAAGTAACGAATAAAAATAATAAAAAGTTAGATGAGTTTCCGTCGCATACTGAGGGTTTCTACTCTACTGAGGGTTTCTACTCTACTGGGGGTTTCGACTCTACTGGGGTTTCGACTCTACTGAGGGTTTCTACTCTACTGGGGGTTTCTACTCTACTGGGGGTTTCTACTCTACTGGGGGTTTCTACTCTACTGGGGGTTTCTACTCTACTGAGGGTTTCTACTCTACTGGGGGTTTCTACTCTACTGAGGGTTTCTACTCTACTGGGGGTTTCTACTCTACTGGGGGTTTCATCTCTACTGGGGGTTTCTACTCTACTGAGGGTTTCTACTCTACTGAGGGTTTCTACTCTACTGGGGGTTTCTACTCTACTGAGGGTTTCTACTCTACTGAGGGTTTCTATTCTACTGAGGGTTTCTATTCTACTGGGGGTTTCTACTCTACTGGGGGTTTCTACTCTACTGAGGGTTTCTACTCTACTGGGGGTTTCTACTCTACTGAGGGTTTCTACTCTACTGGGGGTTTCTACTCTACTGAGGGTTTCTACTCTACTGAGGGTTTCTACTCTACTGAGGGTTTCTATTCTACTGGGGGTTTCTACTCTACTGGGGGTTTCATCTCTACTGGGGGTTTCATCTCTACTGAGGGTTTCATCTCTACTGGGGGTTTCTACTCTACTGAGGGTTTCTACTCTACTGAGGGTTTCTACTCTACTGAGGGTTTCATCTCTACTGGGGGTTTCTACTCTACTGGGGGTTTCTACTCTACTGAGGGTTTCTACTCTACTGAGGGTTTCTACTCTACTGAGGGTTTCTACTCTACTGGGGGTTTCTACTCTACTGGGGGTTTCTACTCTACTGAGGGTTTCTACTCTACTGAGGGTTTCATCTCTACTGAGGGTTTCTACTCTACTGGGGGTTTCATCTCTACTGAGGGTTTCTACTCTACTGAGGGTTTCTACTCTACTGGGGGTTTCTACTCTACTGGGGGGTTTCTACTCTACTGAGGGTTTCTACCTACTGAGGGTTTCTACCTACTGGGGGTTTCATCTCTACTGAGGGTTTCTACTCTACTGAGGGTTTCTACTCTACTGAGGGTTTCTACTCTACTGGGGGTTTCTACTCTACTGAGGGTTTCTACTCTACTGAGGGTTTCTACTCTACTGAGGGTTTCTACTCTACTGAGGGTTTCATCTCTACTGGGGGTTTCTACTCTACTGAGGGTTTCTACTCTACTGGGGGTTTCTACTCTACTGAGGGTTTCTACTCTACTGAGGGTTTCTACTCTACTGGGGGTTTCTACTCTACTGAGGGTTTCGACTCTACTGAGGGTTTCGACTCTACTGAGGGTTTCGACTCTACTGAGGGTTTCTACTCTACTGAGGGTTTCTACTCTACTGAGGGTTTCTACTCTACTGGGGGTTTCTACTCTACTGAGGGTTTCTACTCTACTGAGGGTTTCTACTCTACTGAGGGTTTCTACTCTACTGAGGGTTTCTACTCTACTGGGGGTTTCTACTCTACTGAGGGTTTCTACTCTACTGAGGGTTTCTACTCTACTGAGGGTTTCTACTCTACTGGGGGTTTCATCTCTACTGAGGGTTTCTACTCTACTGAGGGTTTCATCTCTACTGAGGGTTTCATCTCTACTGAGGGTTTCTACTCTACTGGGGGTTTCTACTCTACTGAGGGTTTCTACTCTACTGAGGGTTTCATCTCTACTGAGGGTTTCATCTCTACTGAGGGTTTCATCTCTACTGGGGGTTTCTACTCTACTGTATATATATAGTGTTATATAGAGTTATATAGTGTTATATATAGTTATATAGTGTTATAGAGTTATATAGTGTTATATAGTGTTATATATAGTTATATAGTGTTATATAGTTATATAGTTATATAGTGTTATATAGAGTTATATAGTGTTATATAGTTATATAGTGTTATATATAGTTATATAGTGTTATATAGTGTTATATATAGTTATATAGTGTTATATATAGTTATATAGTGTTATATAGTTATATAGTGTTATATAGTTATATAGTGTTATATATAGTTATATAGTGTTATATAGTTATATATAGTTATATAGTGTTATATAGAGTTATATAGTGTTATATAGTGTTATATATAGTTATATAGTGTTATATAGTGTTATATATAGTTATATAGTGTTATATAGTTATATAGTGTTATATAGAGTTATATAGTGTTATATAGTGTTATATATAGTTATATAGTGTTATATATAGTTATATAATAGTTATATAGTGTTATATAGTGTTATATATAGTTATATAGTGTTATATAGTGTTATATAGTGTTATATAGTGTTATATAGTGTTATATAGAGTTATATATAGTTATATATAGTTATATAGTTATATAGTGTTATATATAGTTATATAGTGTTATATAGTTATATAGTGTTATATAGTGTTATATAGTTATATAGTGTTATATAGTGTTATATATAGTTTATATATAGTGTTATATAGTTATATAGTGTTATATAGTGTTATATAGTTTATATATAGTTATATAGTGTTATATAGTTATATAGTGTTATATAGTTATATAGAGTTTTATATAGTGTTATATATAGTTATATAGTGTTATATAGTTATATAGAGTTATATAGTGTTATATAGAGTTATATAGTGTTATATAGTGTTATATAGAGATAGAGTTATATAGTGTTATATATAGTTATATAGTGTTATATAGTGTTATATAGAGTTATATAGTGTTATATAGTTATATAGTGTTATATAGTTATATAGTGTTATATAGAGTTAGATAGAGTTATATAGAGTTAGAGTTATATAGTGTTATATAGAGTTATATAGTGTTATATAGTGTTATATATAGTTAGGGTTATATAGTGTTATATAGAGATAGTTATATATAGTTAGATAGGGTTATATAGTGTTATATAGAGATAGTTATATATAGTTAGTTAGGGTTATATAGAGATAGAGTTATATATAGTTATATAGAGTTATAGAGAGTTATATATAGTTATATAGAGTTATATATAGTTATATAGGGGTATATAGAGTTAGTTATATATAGTTATATATAGTTATATATAGTGTTATATAGTGTTATATATAGTTATATAGAGTTATAGAGTTATATATAGTTATATAGGGTTATATAGAGATAGAGTTATATAGAGTTATATAGAGTTATATTCAGTTATATAGAGTTATATACAGTTATATAGTGTTATATAGAGTTATATAGTGTTATATAGAGATAGTGTTATATAGTGTTATATAGTGTTATATAGAGTTATATATAGTTATATAGAGTTATATAGTGTTATATAGTTATATAGTGTTATATATAGTTATATAGTTATATAGAGTTATATAGTGTTATACAGTTATATAGTGTTATATAGTGTTATATAGAGATAGAGTTATATAGTGTTATATATAGTTATATAGTGTTATATAGTTATATAGTGTTATATATAGTTATATAGAGTTATATAGTGTTATATAGAGATAGAGTTATATATAGTTATATAGTGTTATATAGTTATATAGTGTTATATATAGTTATATAGAGTTATATAGTGTTATATAGAGTTATATAGTGTTATATAGAGATAGAGTTAGATAGAGTTAGATAGAGTTATATAGTGTTATATAGAGTTATATAGTGTTATATATAGTTAGATAGGGTTATATAGAGATAGTTATATAGAGATAGTTATATATAGTTAGATAGTGTTATATATAGTTAGATAGGGTTATATAGGGTTATATAGGGATAGTTATATATAGTTATATAGAGTTATATATAGTTATATAGAGTTATATATAGTTATATAGGGTTATATATTGTCATATAGGGTTATATAGAGATAGAGTTATATATAGTTATATAGTGTTATATAGAGATAGTTATATATAGTTAGATAGTGTTATATAGAGATATAGTTATATAGTGTTATAGAGAGTTATATAGAGTTATATAGGGTTATTTTACATTTACATTTTAGTCATTTAGCAGACGCTCTTATCCAGAGCAACTTACAGTAGTGAATGCATACATTTCATAAATTTTTTCTCCGTACTGGTCCCCCGTGGGAAACGAACCCACAACCCTGGCATTGCAAACACCATGCTCTACCAACTGAGCCACACGGGACCTAATATGTTGCATGGAATCTGTGTGCATGCAATAATAGTGTTTAACATGATTTTTGAATGACTACCTCATCTCTGTACCCACACATACAATTATCAGTAAGGTCTCTCAGTCGAATAATTATTTTCAAACACAGATTTAGCCACACAGACCAGGGAGGTTTTCTAATGCCTCGCAAAGAAGGGCACCTAAGGCCGTCCCGGGGGGGCGCTGTGGTCTAAGGCACTGCATCGCAGTGCTAGCTGTGCCACCAGAGATTATGGGTTCGAGCCCAGGCTCTGTCGCAGCCAGCCGTGACCGGGAGGCCCATGGGGTGGTGCACAATTGGCCCAGCGTCGTTAGGGAGGGTTTGGCCGGCAGGGATATCCTTGTCGTGCACTAGTGACTCCTGTGGCGGGCCAGGTGCAGTGCACGCTGACCAGGTCGCCAGGTGTATGGTGTTTCCTCTGACACATTGGTGCGGCTGTCTTCGGGTCGGGTTGGGTTTCGGAGGATGGATGGCTCTTGACCTTTGCCTCTCCCGAGTCCATACAGGGGTTGCAGCGATGAGACAAGACTGTAACTACTACCAATTGGATACCATGAAAAAAGGGGGTAGATGGGTAAAAAAAACTGACATTGAATATCCCTTTGAGTATGGTGACGTTATTCATTACACTTTGGACGGTCTATCAAGTCACTACAAAGATACAGGCGTCCTTCCTAACTCAGTTGCTGGAGAGGAAGGAAACCACTCAGGGATTTTACCATGAGGCCAATGGTGACTTTAAAATGGTTACAGAGTTTAATGGCTGTGATGGGAGAAATATAGAGATAGAGTTATATATAGGTATATAGAGTTATATATAGTGTTATATAGTGTTATATATAGTTATATAGAGTTATATAGTGTTATATAGAGATAGAGTTATATAGTGTTATATATAGTTATATAGTGTTATATAGAGATAGAGGTATATACAGTTAGATAGTGTTATATAGAGTTATATATAGTTAGATAGTGTTATATAGAGATAGAGTTATATATAGTTAGATAGGGCATGTTGGCTATATAACACTATCTGGTCCTGGAGCATTCTCTCTAGACAACAGTTCACTGACAGGTTCTGTAGCTGCACCATCGAGAGCATCCTGACTGGTTGCATCACTGCCTGGTACGGCAACTGCTCTGCCTCCGACAGCAAGGCGCTACAGAGGGTAGTGTGTACGGCCCAGTACATCACTGGGGCTAAGCTTCCTGCCATCCAGGACCTCTATACCAGGCGGTGTCAGAGGAAGGCCCTAAAAATTGTAAAAGACCCCACCCACCCCAGTCATAGACTGTTCTCTCTGCTACCGCACGGCAAGCGGTACCGGAGCGCCAAGTCTAGGTCCAAGAGGCTTCTAAACAGCTTCTACCCCCAAGCCATAAGACTCCTGAACACCTAGTCAAATGGCCACCCAGACTATTTGCATTGCCCCCCCCTTTTACGCCACTGCTACTCTCTATTGTCATCTATGCATAGTCACTTTAATAACTCTACCTACATGTACATATTACCTCAACTAACCGGTGCCCCCTCACACTGACTCTGTACCGGTACCCCCTGTATACAGTCTCCACATTGACTCTGTACCGGTACCCCCTGTATATAGCCTCCACATTGACTCTGTACCGGTACCCCCTGTATATAGCCTCCACATTGACTCTGTACCGCTACCCCCTGTATATAGCCTCCACATTGACTCTGTACCGGTGTGGAGGCTAATGTGGAGGCTATATACAGGGGGTACCGGTACAGAGTCAATGTGGAGGCTATATTCAGGGGGTACAGGTACAGAGTCAATGTGGAGGCTATATACAGGGGGTACCGGTACAGAGTCAATGTGGAGGCTATATACAGGGGGTACCGGTACAGAGTCAATGTGGAGGCTATATACAGGGGGTACCGGTACAGAGTCAATGTGGAGACTGTACAGACTGGGATAAGGACAGGTTGGAAATTACAGACTGGGACAAGGACAGGTTGGAAATTACAGACTGGGACAAGGACAGGTTGGAAATTACCATTAATATGCCTGCCATTACAGACTGGGATAAGGAGAGGCTGAACATTACCCTGAATATGCCTGCCATTACAGACTGAGATAAGGAGAGATTGGACATTACCCTGAATATGCCTTTCCAGCTGTTATGCACATGCTCTGAAAACACACCCTGGTGGCTGCATCATGTTATGGGTATGCTTGTCATCAGCAAAGACTAGGGAGTTTTTTTTTTAGCACACGAGGAAACGGAATAGAGCTAAGCACAGGAAAACCTGGTTGAACCTAAAACACAAGGCCAAATCTACACTGGAGTTGCTTACCAAGACGACAGTGAATGTTCCTGAGTGACCGAGTTACATTGACTGAAAAATCGGCCTGAAAATATATGGCAAGATTTGATATGGCTGTCTAGCAATGATCAACAGCCAACTTGACAGAGGTTAAAGAATTTATAAAACAGTAAAATGTAAATGAAGATGGTCACACCATTATTAGTATTATTATTTGATAAAATATTTACTTTAGCCTTTACTGCTGTAGTCCAGAGAAATACATTGAGTAACACATTCATAACCGGCCATAACCGGACAGTCAAAAAGAGAAATGATGAGGAATAAGGTTTTGAAAGTATGTGTCCTAATCTAGCAGATATAAGAAAGCTCAGGAAATATGTATATTTAATATGACAATGGATTTAATCACTTATTTTTTTTTTTGTGCACAAAACTACCTCCACACTTCCATTAATTTGTATGAATGCTAAATATCCTACTTCAACGAGCCTCAGAATATCTCCTATATTTGGCAAAACGAGTTGATTATACAGGTAGCAGATCAGCTCATGAATAACGGGGAGATTAAATAGTTTAAATATCAAGTTATCTTAACAGAGATCAACTCTGTTTGAAAAATATCCATGTCTACTCTCAATCAGTTTGTTGATTACACATTCTCTACTGAAGCTCTCACATGGAGACAGCTCAGAGAAGCTCTCATATGGACGCAGCTCAGAGAAGCTCTCATATGGACGGCAATAGGAGACAGCTCAGAGAAGCTCTCATATGGACGGCAATAGGAGACAGCTCAGAGAAGCTCTCATATGGACGGCAATAGGAGACAGCTCAGAGAAGCTCTCATATGAGGAGGAGACTGGATAGGAACATAACCTAGGCTCTAGGACTGGAGGAGACTGGATAGGAACATAACCTAGGCTCTAGGACAGGAGGAGACTGGATAGGAACATAACCTAGGCTCTAGGACAGGAGGAGACTGGATAGGAACATAACCTAGGCTCTAGGACAGGAGGAGACTGGATAGGAACATAACCTAGGCTCTAGGACAGGAGGAGACTGGATAGGAACATAACCTAGGCTCTAGGACAGGAGGAGACTGGATAGGAACATAACCTAGGCTCTAGGACAGGAGGAGACTGGATAGGAACATAACCTAGGCTCTAGGACAGGAGGAGACTGGATAGGAACATAACCTAGGCTCTAGGACAGGAGGAGACTGGATAGGAACATAACCTAGGCTCTAGGACAGGAGGAGATTGGATAGGAACATAACCTAGGCTCTAGGACAGGAGGAGACTGGATAGGAACATAACCTAGGCTCTAGGACAGGAGGAGACTGGATAGGAACATAACCTAGGCTCTAGGACAGGAGGAGACTGGATAGGAACATAACCTAGGCTCTAGGACAGGAGGAGACTGGATAGGAACATAACCTAGGCTCTAGGACAGGAGGAGACTGGATAGGAACATAACCTAGGCTCTAGGACAGGAGGAGACTGGATAGGAACATAACCTAGGCTCTAGGACAGGAGGAGACTGGATAGGAACATAACCTAGGCTCTAGGACAGGAGGAGACTGGATAGGAACATAACCTAGGCTCTAGGACAGGAGGAGACTGGATAGGAACATAACCTAGGCTCTAGGACAGGAGGAGACTGGATAGGAACATAACCTAGGCTCTAGGACAGGAGGAGACTGGATAGGAACATAACCTAGGCTCTAGGACAGGAGGAGACTGGATAGGAACATAACCTAGGCTCTAGGACAGGAGGAGACTGGATAGGAACATAACCTAGGCTCTAGGACAGGAGGAGACTGGATAGGAACATAACCTAGGCTCTAGGACAGGAGGAGACTGGATAGGAACATAACCTAGGCTCTAGGACAGGAGAGGACTGGATAGGAACATAACCTAGGCTCTAGGACAGGAGGAGACTGGATAGGAACATAACCTAGGCTCTAGGACAGGAGGAGACTGGATAGGAACATAACCTAGGCTCTAGGACAGGAGGAGACTGGATAGGAACATAACCTAGGCTCTAGGACAGGAGGAGACTGGATAGGAACATAACCTAGGCTCTAGGACAGGAGGAGACTGGATAGGAACATAACCTAGGCTCTAGGACAGGAGGAGACTGGATAGGAACATAACCTAGGCTCTAGGACAGGAGGAGACTGGATAGGAACATAACCTAGGCTCTAGGACAGGAGGAGACTGGATAGGAACATAACCTAGGCTCTAGGACAGGAGGAGACTGGATAGGAACATAACCTAGGCTCTAGGACAGGAGGAGACTGGATAGGAACATAACCTAGGCTCTAGGACAGGAGGAGACTGGATAGGAACATAACCTAGGCTCTAGGACAGGAGGAGACTGGATAGGAACATAACCTAGGCTCTAGGACAGGAGGAGACTGGATAGGAACATAACCTAGGCTCTAGGACAGGAGGAGACTGGATAGGAACATAACCTAGGCTCTAGGACAGGAGGAGACTGGATAGGAACATAACCTAGGCTCTAGGACAGGAGGAGACTGGATAGGAACATAACCTAGGCTCTAGGACAGGAGGAGACTGGATAGGAACATAACCTAGGCTCTAGGACAGGAGGAGACTGGATAGGAACATAACCTAGGCTCTAGGACAGGAGGAGACTGGATAGGAACATAACCTAGGCTCTAGGACAGGAGGAGACTGGATAGGAACATAACCTAGGCTCTAGGACAGGAGGAGACTGGATAGGAACATAACCTAGGCTCTAGGACAGGAGGAGACTGGATAGGAACATAACCTAGGCTCTAGGACAGGAGGAGACTGGATAGGAACATAACCTAGGCTCTAGGACAGGAGGAGACTGGATAGGAACATAACCTAGGCTCTAGGACAGGAGGAGACTGGATAGGAACATAACCTAGGCTCTAGGACAGGAGGAGACTGGATAGGAACATAACCTAGGCTCTAGGACAGGAGGAGACTGGATAGGAACATAACCTAGGCTCTAGGACAGGAGGAGACTGGATAGGAACATAACCTAGGCTCTAGGACAGGAGGAGACTGGATAGGAACATAACCTAGGCTCTAGGACAGGAGGAGACTGGATAGGAACATAACCTAGGCTCTAGGACAGGAGGAGACTGGATAGGAACATAACCTAGGCTCTAGGACAGGAGGAGACTGGATAGGAACATAACCTAGGCTCTAGGACAGGAGGAGACTGGATAGGAACATAACCTAGGCTCTAGGACAGGAGGAGACTGGATAGGAACATAACCTAGGCTCTAGGACAGGAGGAGACTGGATAGGAACATAACCTAGGCTCTAGGACAGGAGGAGACTGGATAGGAACATAACCTAGGCTCTAGGACAGGAGGAGACTGGATAGGAACATAACCTAGGCTCTAGGACAGGAGGAGACTGGATAGGAACATAACCTAGGCTCTAGGACAGGAGGAGACTGGATAGGAACATAACCTAGGCTCTAGGACAGGAGGAGACTGGATAGGAACATAACCTAGGCTCTAGGACAGGAGGAGACTGGATAGGAACATAACCTAGGCTCTAGGACAGGAGGAGACTGGATAGGAACATAACCTAGGCTCTAGGACAGGAGGAGACTGGATAGGAACATAACCTAGGCTCTAGGACAGGAGGGGACTGGATAGGAACATAACCTAGGCTCTAGGACAGGAGGAGACTGGATAGGAACATAACCTAGGCTCTAGGACAGGAGAGGACTGGATAGGAACATAACCTAGGCTCTAGGACAGGAGGAGACTGGATAGGAACATAACCTAGGCTCTAGGACAGGAGGAGACTGGATAGGAACATAACCTAGGCTCTAGGACAGGAGGAGACTGGATAGGAACATAACCTAGGCTCTAGGACAGGAGGAGACTGGATAGGAACATAACCTAGGCTCTAGGACAGGAGGAGACTGGATAGGAACATAACCTAGGCTCTAGGACAGGAGGAGACTGGATAGGAACATAACCTAGGCTCTAGGACAGGAGGAGACTGGATAGGAACATAACCTAGGCTCTAGGACAGGAGGAGACTGGATAGGAACATAACCTAGGCTCTAGGACAGGAGGAGACTGGATAGGAACATAACCTAGGCTCTAGGACAGGAGGAGACTGGATAGGAACATAACCTAGGCTCTAGGACAGGAGGAGACTGGATAGGAACATAACCTAGGCTCTAGGACAGGAGGAGACTGGATAGGAACATAACCTAGGCTCTAGGACAGGAGGAGACTGGATAGGAACATAACCTAGGCTCTAGGACAGGAGGAGACTGGATAGGAACATAACCTAGGCTCTAGGACAGGAGGAGACTGGATAGGAACATAACCTAGGCTCTAGGACAGGAGGAGACTGGATAGGAACATAACCTAGGCTCTAGGACAGGAGGAGACTGGATAGGAACATAACCTAGGCTCTAGGACAGGAGGAGACTGGATAGGAACATAACCTAGGCTCTAGGACAGGAGGAGACTGGATAGGAACATAACCTAGGCTCTAGGACAGGAGGA